>NC_052504.1:42896163-42991163 GCF_014356525.2 Nilaparvata lugens | reverse complement strand
ATCTCATGTTTGAATATTAATTTGTTAATAATTATTATTGGCAAATTGATCAATGTATATCATATCATATCTATAGACCGAACAGGTTTTTATTTGTAAAATTCTGAATTGACGGGAAGTCTAAGCATCAGTATTAAATACAATATATTTATAAATTTTTAAAACTCACTATTGTGAATGTTATTAAACCCTGTGATAATTATTCAGATTTTGGAAAAGAATTTATATATTGGAAAAATTATAGATATAGAGTATTTTATTCATACATTGTTTTATGGGAATATATTTTGTGTTTTATGTCAGCATACAAATCATAGAAATTTATTTTATCCTAATTCATCTTGTGATATACAGTTTGAGCTGTTTTGGTACCAATAAATATTCAGCAGCACATAAAATTATTGAATCAATTAATATTGATCTTATTAAGAGCACTCAGTATTTATCATCCTTTGATGATAATCATTTTAGTCTGCCAGAACAAGTATATTGAAAATTATATTAATAAGGTTCCAGTTATATCATATAAGGATCCAGAGAGCTTCAAGAACTGGCACTGTGAGTTCTAAGGAATTTCAGAAGGATAAATTGGTGAATACCTGTATTCATGACGAGCGTTTTAAGAATCAACTAGAAAAAACTATAGTTGGTCTTTATTATTCTCTAGTGGGTACATGGTTACTGATAATCAGTCATCAAATATTCTTTTGGTTTCCTCTTTGGTATTCTTCAAGAACTTCATAGAAGCAGCGGTAAGAATTAATAATCACCGGTCATTGAACCTTATGGTGATTAATTGTATTTGGAAAATTCATGTATCTACCACTGAGCTAGAGCTGAGGGTTGAACCCAGTAATTTTGCGAGCCGGACAGCCTTAATTTTTTGTGAATTTATTTGCAAAAGAGGGAATTTAGCGACTGCTCTTATAAATATCAAGAACATTGTATCATCTGTAAAAGATTTGCAATTCACAACTTTACAATATGAGCACTTAAAAAAAACTTGAAACTTTAAAGATTTATAATATAAATATAAACAGGATACACACGACACAGATAGATTAAAAACATACATTTAAACAAGAATTTTAGAGAGCTGGGCCCCCTTTGTCAATCAACCAGGAAGTGAATGAAGTAACTTCAATTGGGGCCCAGCTCTCGAATATATATTCTATATATATATATATATATATATAATATATATATATATATATATATATATATATATATATAGCACATTACAGAAGACACTTCAAAGTTTGTAATATAAATTAAAACAGGTGTAAAACAAACTTCAAAGTGTCTTCCGCTATGTGCTATTTATATATATATATATATATATATATATATATATTTAGAAGAGAAGACACTTTAAAGTTTGTAATATGAATTGAAACAGGAGACATAAGACATAAATAGATTGAAAACACTTAAAAACTTACATTAGAAATGGGGAAAATTTTCGGAGACTGAGTCTCCCTCCTCAACCGAGCAGACTCCAGTTTGAAATCCAATGGTCATGTGACCACAGAGTACGCACGGATAGTCAATTATTGTAGCAGCAGAGACCACAGATTACGCGATGCAGACGGATGGAGAGAAAAAGGGGTATGGATTCAGGGGACATTATGGGGTATCTAGGGGGCGTTACAAATGGGATATTTAAGATTTGAGTGGGTTATGGATAAGGAAAGGTGTACCTTATGAATTGATAGAAAAAAGGGGATTTAAAATTATAAATCAAAAAAGAATTAGACTAAAATTGGAGAAAGGAATTGTAGAATTGAACTTGAATTAAATTTATTTTTCATTTTTATTGAACATTTAATATATATTTGATAGCTGTGAAATTTATTATGATATGATGAAATTTATTTCAATTTAATTAAACAGTTGGTAGCTATGATACTTTTGCTGTCTGTTGAGACCAGGACTGGAAACAGCTCCAAGCACCCAAATAAAAGCCAATTCATTCGTCTTGACATCTATGGAGGGGGCTGTGAGATGGAGGGTGGCAAGGACTTTGACTTTGAAGCATTGGTCAAAGCTATTGAAAAATTTGGTCAAATCTCTGGAAAAATTTGGAAGGTCTGGAGGTTTTCCCGTAGCCTCCAGTGAAGTATGCAACAGATTTGGTATTCAGTTTTCATAGCGATCTCATAGTTTTGGCTGAGAATTTTTGGTATTTGGGAGAACTTCAAATTTTCGATGAAAACTAAATTTCCCGGGTCCCCATTTGAATTTGGTTGAAATTTAGCTATGGTTATAAGCTTATCTCCGGGAGCTGAACAATAAAGCTTGTAAAAAATTTTTGGTGGGAAACAAATTTAAATGTGTCCCAAATATTTGGGCGAGTACAGGGGTGCCGGGGGGAAAAATTTGGAAGGCCTGGAGGTTTTCCCGTAGCCTCCAGTGAAGTATGCAACAGATTTAGTGTTCAGTTGTCACAGCGATCTTATAGTTTTGCCTGAGAATTTTTCGTATAAATTTGGGAAAACTTCAAATTTTTGATGGAAACTCAATTTCCCGGGTCGCCATTTGTATTTGGTTGGAATTAAGCTATATGGCTATAGGCTTATCCTCGGGAGCTGAACAAAAAAGCTTATTGAATTTTCTGTGCAAAGCTCATTTCAAAAATCGAAAAAAATTGGGGGGCACCAGGGGGCCAGGGGGGTAAAATTTTAGTGATTTGGAGGTTTTCCCATAGCCTACAGTACGTTCCCTAACTGATTTTGAGGTTGGTTGTGTGTGACAATCAGCCGTATTGTCTGTGAATTTCTTGTTCATGCAGCTTTAACATAATAAGACACACTCGGCAGGGGGCTTTGCCCCTGGCACCCCCAGTAGGGTGGGTGAGCAACCTAATTTATTATTCGTTGCATAAAGTTCTCTTTTCAGTATTTTGAAAATCTATTACTGGTACGAAACTAGCCTATGCCTGTTATGGGATTGATTGTGATGTTGTAATGTTCGTATTATAATGTGGTCATACATGAAAATATATTTATACGAAATAATGATAAAATTTCAACGCATGAGATATTTTGCAACAAATAGATTACATGAGGGCTGAGAGTTGAAATGGCTAAAAGTTGTTGCATGTAATTGAGTGGTCTCAATTAATTCTATACGGTATCTTGAAAAAGTATGATGCTTCATCACATAGGCCGATCATTTTATATGAATTTCATCAAACTTGATCTCATCACAAAATGTAATAGAAATTTAGTTATAATATATTTACAGATGGAAGTTTAAGTTAATGAAACTTGGTGCGGATGAATAAGTTTCCATCATGAATCCACAACTTGAGTTATTGATGAATTATCCAGCTATGATGCGATTCGTATCAGAAAAATAGCTAGCGAGAAAAACTTTTTTGTTTTGAGATAACATGAGCTGAGTAGAGGAGTCTGCTAGTATTTGATGAGTTTAGGGCAGAGAGGATTACTGTCGGTGAACAACTGAATACCAAACAGACGAACAACAAACTGTGCTCTCTGATGGCAGCGAGAGAGGCTTCACTTTTTGTGACTGGGGGATGTTTTGGGGGGGGGGTGGATGTTGGGGCTGTTGAAATAGTGTGATGGAGGAGGGGTTAGAGATGAAATCCAAAAACCAACAAGGCTGAGGCAGTCTCACGTCGCCTACGGCGTTAATAAAATTATTACTTTCACTTGGTTCGCATCGGTTCTCATTCTCACATCAAAAAGCTCTTCACGTCTCTGACACTCCTCAACCAAGAACGCTGTTGAAAACTGAGGCACGAGGCTCTTCGCCTTCCACACTCATTTCTCTCTCTCAAGAGAAAATCAAATAATGTTCCCCTCTCTATATTATATTGGAATGAGTCTCTTGTATGCGTTGACGCAAATAAGATTAAAAGAATTAGTTTTGTGAGTTTGAGATTTCCTTTAGTTGTAAGACTAATTTTTTGATGTCAAGATGAGTACATGAAGAGAGCAAATGGGTGACATCATAAAGCAACGCTTAATTGATTGCTCTTTTAAAATACTCAGTTGAATATATTTTTCAACAGTGTTGATTGTTTTGTTCAAAGTGAAGTGATAGCAACACAACTAATCTAAAACCAGAGTTACTGTAGTATCTGTTGCATTGCTATCCCCACCTGCTCTCTGTACGCACCATAATAAGTACACAGCCATAATAGATCCATACTACTGTACTTGAAGTAATTCGAACTGTTTCCTTCGTAGGTATACCTTCCTTTGTACACGTCTCGTCACTCTAATAGAATCATAGAAGCATTTTGCATCCGGAAAGGTGCTTTTCCTAGATATGCTAACACGTATATGATATTCCTATCTGAAGCAGTTTTCTTGGATGAGATATGGGAAGAAGAATTTACATGGTATAGGAGCCGAACTAAACCTAGCTTTAGGCCTATTCAGAGTTTTATTTCAATACATTTCAATTATAAATATCTCTAAAAAAAATTCACCTTATAATTCCCCTAGCGAAGCACGTTTACCCTGCCAGTAGCATATAATATCATATACATTTTGCAGTACTTATTCAAAAAATGAATGTGCCTAAACTCATAAGGGAAATGTTGTATATTTTCCTACCTCTTCACTCTACATTCAGATTAATAGTGTCTTGAGTTGGCTAACAGTGAAGAGACTTCTTTCAATAGCGAAATTTGAAGAATACTTGCTTTACCAATGATATTATTGATTCAATCCCACGTTCTCGTAGAACTTTTTGAAGGAAAAGTGAAATGGGTAGACTTAAGCAGTCATTGAAAATTGAAATGCGTTTAGACAGAGAAAATTACTTTGAGTTTTGATACCAAACTTGTCATAAAATTCTCGTTACTAGCCTATTGATCACCTTTTCATAGAACTTGGTACTTTTCATTTCAGTTTCCCACACCATCCTTTACCGCGTTTTTGGCCAACAGGCATATGCCTCACCCTCCTCCTGCAACTTCTGATGTGCTTTTTGTCGTTCCACTAAGCTCTCTTTATCAAATACTCCAACCTTCCTGTCCCATTTTTCCATTACCGGCTTTGTTGGCAAAGAACCCTCTCCATAAAAGCCTTTTCGTCTCTTCTCTCTTATTCACTTAATTCTCACATGCCTCTCACTCACTCTCTTCTCCACAGCCACTTTCTCTTACACTGTCATTTATTATTTCTCATGCCATGTTTCCTTCTTTCCACATTTTTTCTTTACTAATAGATGCACCCACTTATCACCTATTTATTGTTTCATGAAAAGCAGAGTCGAAAATTAAAAGTAATTGTCTTTGATACAGACAGTCTATTATTGAAGTGTATTTTCTTACTTATAATCTCAAGATTATTTTAAGAATAAACTAAGAATAAAAATAAATTATTCTAAAGATATCTCTCATATAGTAATTCTATTAAATAATTGAAAAGGTCTTTAATACAGACATTATATAATTCGAAATAATTATCACTTTGCTAAACAGTAGAATGACAAATTATCACTGAACCTAATAGGAGTTTGGAGCCTCTCAGTTGATGACAAATTTGATTTCGGTGGAGGTGACATCATTCAGCTGTACACTATGGAATGAATCCATGGCTTCAAGGATTCCATCGAACAGAGAATCAGTGGAAGAGAATTGCATGACCAATTGACCATGCAAGACTGACTATAAGTATGATTGTGTGGATGCGGCTTTAGACCACATTCAGTGATTTTAAAGTGATGTAGTGACCGCATTTTAGTGAGATGAAAAGTCAGCAATACGCTTCACACCAGAGATCTCGATAAATATCAGTCATCAAGTTCTGAATCAACTCAAATTTGGACTGAAATCTTGAATTGCCAGCAAGAGTAGGATAAAAATGGGAGAGAAGAATCAACAATGACATCACACCCCCCACCCCACTCCCTCAGCGGCAGCACCAACCCCTCCCCCTACCCACCCCCCCTAAGCTGAGTTGTGACATCACGAATCAGCTTATTTGTGACATCATTAATAAGCTGATCAGTGATGTCACTTGACCCCCAAATTTCCCGCCACCAAATTTCTCTCTTTTTTTTTTCTAACCTCAAACTTGATTTTTCCTGCCCTGCGTGCACGCCATAACCTCAAAATCTTTCCTGCCATAAGCGAGTGCAGTTTAATATTGTAATTGAATTGATTTTCTTTCCCATTGTAGTTCTTCCTAATATTATCTCTACTATCTATCACTGTAGTGTTAAGAGTAGGTAAACAACAATTGCCAGTTCAGTTGATACTTGTCACTATAGATTACACTGCTCTGGCACTCAATTACAGGTGCACACTTACTGCCTAGTCAAGCAATCATTATATTGACTTTCCTTTAGAAAGAGACAAACAACAACTGCCAGTTCAGTTGATAATTGTCAGTGACTAGTTCATTGCCCGAGGCTATTACTTTATAGTATGCCTACTGTCTACAGACATATGTGAAGCAACTGCCAGTTCAGTTGTTAAGTGTCAGTGTTTAGTACATTGTTCAGACACTATATTACAGGTGCACACTTACTGACCAGTCAAGCAGTTATTATATTGATTTCCCCCCCCCTTGTCTTTTGCAACTAGTTCTCCATTATTGTCTTTAAATCCTTGAATGTCTATTATATATAAATCACTACTACTACCACTACTACCACTACTACCACTACTACCACTACTACAATTATTACTAGGTCTTCTAGAAGCTAAATTAGATGTATTATGCGCAGGATCAATTGGAATTGCAGGTGATGATGGTGAAGAAGTTGAAGAAGAAGAAGAAGAAGAAGATGATGATGTGTCATTCATTGAATTTGTTGCAGATGAAATTTCCATTGTGTTATGTGTAGTCATTTTCTCAATTAATTTGTCCAACATTATAATCTGTAGAGAACAAAAAACTGTTATGAACCATATTATCACATCACTCATTGTTAGTATAAAACAAACACAACTAAACAGTTTTTAAACATTACAACAATGAAAGTCATTGTATTAACATCAACATTGTTCTCCCTAACACTACTACATAATGTTTTATTATGTGTAGCTAGACTAGCAGATCAATACTATACTGATGAATTTCTTCAATTACAAACCATTGGCAGACTCGATGAATCCAATAAGGTTCTCTTTTGTCAATGTATTTTGGAAAAGATTTATCTACACAGCAATCATCATCATCAGCATCATCCATCAGTTGAAAATGATATTAAAGATGATGATGACAATGATGTCAACAATATAACAATTATCTTTAACACTCTTGACTCTTGGTATATGGCTGTTGCTGGTGGATTCAAACTAGATTCATTTCTCTGTTCTCGAGTAAATTGTAAATATGACATGCACATATGTCTACACACAATTTCTCAAATCAATTGTAAACAGTTCAGTTGTGAGTTGTGATTCATACTGCCAGGAGGAGGTGCAGTTTAGCAATATCACAGAAGAGAAGAAGAAGAAGAGATGTACACCATATCTCCATCACACTCTACACCAACTTCAATAGCTTGCAGTAGTGCCAACCAGTTAACTTTGTTTTTCATTGGCTAACCATCATTATCTTATGAAAATGTGCTGTTCGGATAGAGAAAAAAAGTCTAATTGTTTGAGACAAAATTGTTCTCAATACACAAGTGGTACAAGGTGGATTGTAGAAGTTATGTTTGATTTCAACAATACATATATTAGAGAACCATTCGGTTCTGCAAAGAATTTCCTAGGCATAATGAGCAATTCTTTCTATCATGCCACTAGTATTCAACCTTTCAACAATGGTCAAGGATTAGTTATCGATTTTCCCACAAGTAGAACATATTGTGAAATGGTAGAGGCCATTGACCCCGAACTACATGCTTGGGATATTATAAATATTTACTCGATATAGTCTTTTATAAATATGAAGGTAATACATATTTGTAAACCATTTCATTTTTAAGTGTTGTTTAAGTGAAAACTGTGTGGTATTGGTATTGTTGGGGAAGAGAAGAGGTGTTTTTTCATAATAGAGAATGAGAAGAAGAAGAAGAAGAGAAAAAAGATTGACAATGAAAAAACTGTAATAGCCAAGGAACTACACAAACCAGCTTTGAAAAACTATCCTACAAAGATTTACTACAAGCCGACTTGGTTGAAATGATTCCATACTCATGTCACAACAAAGGCTACAAATACATTTCAACAATAATAAATTGTCTAAGCAAGTTTGCACATGCAGTACCAATTAAAAATAAATCAGCCAATAAGATAGTGAATGCATTTATTCCTATACTCAATAGACATGACAGCACACATAACCTTCAAACTGACAGTGGAAAAGAATTTGTAAACTCAAAGTTTGCCAATCTAATGAAATGCTATGATATTAATCACTATACTAGCTATTCTGATAAGAAAGCTTCAATTATTGAAAGATTCAATAGAATGTTGAAACAGTCAATGTGGATGATGTTTACCGAACGGGGATCTTATAAGTGGATAGACATTATCGATTGCTTAGTTTCCAAATACAATGGAAAGGTGCATAGAACAATTGGAATGTGGCCCATCGATGTAGATGAGAAACATGAGCGCCTACTGTTGGACAAAATCGCTGAAAATTGTCGTAAATTCCGTCAAAAACTGTCAACAAAGGTGGTAGTGCCAAATTTCTATCCAGGACACTGGCAGAAAATCAAGCCCGGTGACAGAGTTTGTATAAGCAAGTATAAAATGATATTCGACAAGGGCTACCTGCTGAATTGGACAAATGAACTGTTTACAGTCACATGTGTAAGACCAACACTTCCTGTAACCTACGAATTGGAAGACTACCATAAACAACCAATAAAAGGAGGATTCTATGCTGAGGAGCTGTTTAAAGACCACAGTGCCCGAAGTGTTTGAAATCAATAAAGTTATAAAGAGACAGAGTAATAGTCAGTTAGAAAGGTTACAATAATAGTTACAACTCTTGAGTAGTATAAAAAGGGGGACTCTGGCAGACAAGTGTGCCAGAGTCCCCCTTCCCCTCAAGGTCACCCAAGACGACCAAACCTAACCTCAACGTCACCCAAGTCAACCAAACCTAACCTCAAGGTCGCCTGTCAAAAAAAAAAAAATAAATAAAATAAAAAATAAAAAAAATATATAAAAAAATTAAAAAAAAAATAAATAGAAAAAAAACAATGAATAATAAAAAATCAAAATTAAATAAGAATAAATTAGAATTAATTTCACGACCTTTGGGAGTGGTGGGAGACTGTTCGGGTATATATATGGGAGCTCCTAGCCATAAGAGCTATCATTGTGTTGCTGACTAGTTGAAGACGAGTTGCTCTTTTTAGTGTGTGTGTGTCTGTGTGTGTGTGCTACAGTGCAGTGCAGTTTTTAGTGAATAGCAAAGTAAGTACAATCTATATTGTTTATTGTTATTGTTGGTTATTATTTTAAAAGATCCATTTTGATGAATACTTTGTGTGGGGGACTTTAAGATGTCTCCTCACACATCATGATGAACATTCAGTTTGAGAGAGAGAGAGAGGCATAATAAATATTATTTAGAATTTTAAAAGACCCATTTTGATGAATATTTTGTGTGGGAGACTTTAAGTAAGATGTCTCCTCATCATTATCCAGTTTTTTTTTCTTTAGAATTATTGATTTGAAATTCAGTAATAATGATTCCCCACCAACAGTCGACCCCCTGTGGCTGGCAATCGTCCTGCTGGCTGAGGCCAGGATGGCTTCAATTTGGCAGTGGCCCTTCATATATAGGGGACTCTGGCTCGGGATGGTCATGCGGGACCTCTCACTCTGCATGGTCATGGAGACCTCTATCACACCAGATTAATGTGTCCATGGTGGACCTGCTGGATCGGGATGTCCATGGGAGGCTCTGGATCAGCATGGCTGTGCTGCTCTGGATCAGGGTGGCATGAAGATGGATATTTTCAGTGACTCCCACTTCGCCTCCTCCGTGTTAGGACATTTAGCATGGGCATTCTCAATGACCCTAGCTCCTCCTGTCACATGGACCATGCTCACCAGTATTCAGCGTGTCTGTGGCGGGATGGCAGGGTCATCCACTCAGTGGTCAGTCAGTCAGTTCAATTACTGATCAGTCAGTCAGTTCAATCACTGATCAGTCGATCAGTTCAATTACTGATCAGTCACTGTTCAGTCACTGTTTAACTGTTCAGTCACTGTTCAGTCACTGTTCAGTCACTGTTCAGTCACTGTTTAACTGTTCAGTCACTGTTCAGTAACTGTTCAGTCACTGTTCAGTCACTGTTCAGTCACTGTTCAGTCACTGTTCAGTCACTGTTCAGTAACTGTTCAGTCACTTTTCAGTTACTGTTCAGTCACTGTTCAGTAACTGTTCAGTCAGTGGCACTCATAATGTACTTATAGCTAAACTATATCTAAGGAGGTGGTAGGTAATAAGTAAACAGTTTGGAATACAATTAGCTTTTTATTGATCAATTCAACATCAATTTTATTGAAAAGTTTACTACAAGCAGATATATCTCTGTTCCATAATCCAAGTTGTTTATCATATTGAGTGTGCAGAAAAGTGATGTATCCATGATGTTTCTCCTTGGCCCATGTCAAGCAGGTGATGTCCCAGGTAGTAGACTCCTTTTCCAGCACTAGTCCTTGGCAAGTCCTCTATGTTGATGTCTGATAGTCTTTGGATGATATTCAGTGATACCTCTAGAACACTGTTTCAGATAGAGACAATACCCTGTCATTGTTGTTGAATCACCTTACAACCTCTTCCCTTCAGGTAATTGATGCTCCTTCGAGTCAAAAGTATAGGTGTAGTAGTATTTCCCACCACTACATCATCCTCCTCCTCCTCCTCTTTCTCTTCCACCTCCTCCTCTTCCTCTTCCTCCTTCTCATCCTCTTCCTCTTCCACCTTTACCTCATTGTTCTCCTCCATATCAGTTTCCTCTTCCTCATCTTCTACATGATCCTCATCCTTCATCAGATCAAATGGGGAGATTGATGGTAAATTTGTCTCACCATAGTCACCCCACTTCAAGAATAGGAGTACCATCTTCTCTATTGTTCTGGATACACAGTTGATCCACAAAATGAATGTTCTCTACAGGGTCAGTCAGCACAATTTCATCACCATTCTCTCCAAAAGTTAAATACTTATTGCCCAGGTAGTAAGCATTGTCTCTCACTCTTGGCCCAAAAGTGTCATCAAAATTGTCATTGTCCTTGCTCAATGATCCTCTAATGTAATCAGCTACCTGTTTTCCAGCTAGATCAGTTTGATCAAGTATATTCTGAACTGTTGTACTGTGACTTTCATTCAATAATTGTTCAACATTCTTGTCATCATCCTGTCCATCTCCAGACAGCTCCTCATCACTGCTATCATCATATCCTCTACTCATATTATACTCCTCACCCTCTTCTTCAAATGCCTGCTTTCCTGCTTCCCACAGTTTTTGTCCAACTCCTGAGGTGCCTGCTATTGGACTTGAAATTTCTCCTTGAACGTCTAGTTCCATATGATTCAAATGTTTGTGACTCTTCATCAATGCTGGGGAGTTGGAGCTTATGTTTTGCTTTACTTGCACCAGTAAGTCCACGCCTTAAATATGTGGCATGTTTAACAAATGGTGTTGTTGGTGGAGTAGGATATATGTGGTGTGTTGATGCTGCTGAGAAAGGACGATGTTCTGATAATAACAACTCTGGCTTGGATTGTCTCTGCCTACCCTTCACATGCCTGGAGCGCATTTTTATTCTAGGCTTCAGATACCTGGGATGCTTCTTGGATGCTCTTGATGGGGGTAGTTGTGGTTGTTGAACTGGCATCTGTTGGAGAGTTTCGACTAGGTTGGCTAGTGGCTCAGCTAGAGGTTTGAAGTGTTCCACATGTTTCTCTTCTGCAATCCGTCTACCCAGCATGATTTCCTTATGCCTCCTTTTGATTTCATGCTTTAACCAAGCAATCTCCAATATGGTACGAGCAACCTCCTCCAATGTCAGCTTATGGTTCCTTTGTTTGATATACATACTGGTCAGTGTTTATCAGTATACTGAGGTCTGAGAGTTTGAGCTCAGCTATTAATACATTTTGGACCCATCCCAAGTGTTGAGTGCCACTGACTAAACAGTGACTGACCAGTGACTGAACAGTGGCTGAACAGTGACTGAACTGTTACTGAACAGTTACTGAACAGTGACTGAACAGTGACTGAAAAGTGACTGAACAGTTACTGAACAGTGACTGAACAGTGACTGAACAGTGACTGAACAGTGACTGAACAGTTACTGAACAGTGACTGAACAGTTAAACAGTGACTGAACAGTGACTGAACAGTTACTGAACAGTGACTGAACAGTTAAACAGTGACTGAACAGTGACTGATCAGTAATTGAACTGATCGACTGATCAGTGATTGAACTGACTGACTGATCAGTAATTGAACTGACTGACTGACCACTGAGTGGATGACCCTGCCATCGAATTCTGATACTTTGAGGAAGCTTTTTTGCTCCAAAACCCCCTCCCTCCTCTCCCCCCCTCGTCCATCCTGCCTCCCCTTCCCCCCGCCAGTAGGGTGTGGGGTGTTCTAAAAATAGATTTCCCCTTCTCCCTGCCAAGTGGTGGTGAGGGGGATGAGAAGAGAGAGATATATCTTTCTCTCTTTCTCTTTCTCTCTCCCCTTCCCCTTGCCCAGTGGAGGTGAGGGGGTTGAAAAGAGAGAGATATATCTTTCTCTCTCTCTCTTTCTAAAAATAGATTTCCCCTTCCCCTTGCCCAGTGGAGGTGAGGGGGTTGAAAAGAGATATCTCTCTCTCTCTCTCTCTCTCTCTCCCCTTCCCCTTGCGCAGGTGAGGGAAAAAAAATTCCCTTTTAGGAGGAAAAATTCCCTCTCTATACTGACAGATTAAAGTGAATCCATATTTCTACATCTAATGCTATACTGACAAATTAAAGTGAATGCTAGATGAGGGAAAAAATCTCTTTTTGGAAGAAAAATTCCCTCTCTATACTGACAGATTAAAGTGAATCCATATTTCTACATCTAATGCTATACTGACAAATTGAAGTGAATGCTAGATGAGGGAAGAAATCTCTTTGAGAGGGAAAAATTCCCTCTCTATACTGACAGATTAAAGTGAATCCATATTTCTACATCTAATGCTATACTGACAAATTAAAGTGAATGCTAGATGAGGGAAAAAATCTCTTTGAGAGGGAAAAATTCCCTCTCTATACTGACAGATTAAAGTGAATCCATATTTCTACATCTAATGCTATACTGACAAATTAAAGTGAATGCTAGATGAGGGAAAAAATCTCTTTTAGGAGGAAAAATTCCCTCTCTATACTGACAGATTAAAGTGAATCCATATTTCTACATCTAATGCTATACTGACAAATTAAAGTGAATGCTGGATGAGGGAAAAAATCTCTTTGAGAGGGAAAAATTCCCTCTCTATACTGACAGATTAAAGTGAATCCATATTTCTACATCTAATGCTATACTGACAAATTAAAGTGAATGCTAGATGAGGGAAAAAATCTCTTTGAGAGGGAAAAATTCTCTACTGACAGATTGAAGTGAATCCATATTTCTACATCTAATGCTATACTGACAAATTAAAGTGAATGCTAGATGAGGGAAAAAATCTCTTTGAGAGGGAAAAATTCTCTACTGACAAATTAAAGTGAATCCATTCTCAAATTCTCTACTGTTAAATTAAAGTGAATCCATATTTCTACATCTATACTGACAGATTAAAGTGAATCCATATTTCTACATCTAATGCTATACTGACAAATTAAAGTGAATGCTAGATGAGGGAAAAAATCTCTTCGAGAGGGAAAAATTCCCTTGGTGACAGATTAAAGTGAATCCATATTTCTAATGCTATACTGACAAATTAAAGTGAATCCATATTACTACATCTATACTGACAGATTAAAGTCGCTTCTCACAAGCAGCAGACGCCTCTAGTCAGATGTAGCATCTGCTTTCTCCTTCTTTTACTCAGTCCATCTCTTACCCTCACCCTTCTAAATTCCTTCTCTATTACGAAAGGCGAGTGAAGGAGACAAGCGTTAACTAACTTCCATTTAGCATTCCTATACTGTACTAGTGAAACACTTCTCTCTGTCGAGAGTTACGAAAGGCTAGAGAATTCAAACCGTAGGCACGTGCGCTCGCTCGTAACCGTCTCCCTCGACTAGACAAATGACACGTGCACTATGCTCTCTGCAAGGTTCCTCTAGAATAACTCCTGCATCGAAAATCGTTACATTCCTTTACATGAAAAAATGTCTAAATCGATTTATCATCTGTGACATATGTTCACCCGTTAAAGTTACTTCACTCTCTCTCATAATATCTCATCCTTTTACAAGAGTTATGCAAAAACTGATATAGTCAAAAATGTCTAGACTGAAATTTGAAGCTGCAGGTGTTTAAATACTTCACTCTCTCTCACGCAAGTGTTTATGCAATCAATCATAGTCAAAAATGTCTAGACTGAAATTTGAAGCAGGAGGTGTTTAAATACTTCACTCTCTCTCACGCAAGGGTTTATGCAATCAATCATAGTCAAAAATGTCTAGACTGAAATTTGAAGCAACATGTGTTAAAGTTCACTCTCTCTCACGCAAGTGTTTACAAGATTTTATGTTTTCGGCGCCAATATAAAGTCTTTATATTGGGCTAGATCCATTTTTTCTGTAATAATTTGCACTACCTGATTTTCGGAAAGGTTGTGTTCTTTGGCCTCTATCCAGTTCATGTGAAAAGAAACCCGGGCGTATTTGGATACAATGTCCAGGGCCACTCTGTGTATGGATAAATTTAGATAGTCAATGAATGGAGCCGAACATTGCAGTCTCATGACAGTACCCTCTTCCGAATTTTTAATTGCCTCAGCTATTCCATCACGAACGCTTTTCACAGCGACTCCCATCTCGTTTTTCTTAATAAAATCTCCTATATCATTTTTAGTTGCGTACTTTTCTCCAATTTGCTTAATTAGAATAGCAATAGCATCTTTTGTAATGAATTGTTCAATACCCTCCATAATATTAGCTTTTATTGCACTCACCATTTCAGATAATCGTTTTTCAAACTCTTCCTTTGTTAATGAAGAACTAGTCAATTTCTGCAAAGCAGATTCTAAATATTGCTTATCAATTGATGATGGATGTGTTTCATTTACTTTAGTAAAAATTTCTGTACTAAGCTGTTTTAATTTAGTATTGAGATAGTTTCTGTCCAACACCTCCAAATTCTTAATTTTATCCGATATGGCTTTTAATTTCTCATCTTAATAAGCTTTATCAACTTTATCGTTGTTAATACTGAGCAACTGAGATGAAAAGCTGTCTGTTAAAGTTTTCACTTCTCCTAGAGCAGATTCTAAAGTTAGAGTTCTCTCTGCAATAGCTTTATCGATATTAGCACTGAAATTTTGTAATGAACTTAGAATATGTTCTCTTTCAATTATGCTCACTCCAATATTCTTTGTATTTTCCGAAACGAGTTTGGTTATTTGCGAATCTAAATAAAATTTCACAGCTTCACTGATTCCTTGTTGATTTATCGATTCGATTATTTTCTGTGTTATTGAGTCAATATCACACGTAAGATTAGCAACAGCAGGCCCAGCACTACCCGTATCAATTCGACCGAATCGATGTAGAGTCATCGTAACACTAAACAATTAGTTTTGCTTCTTTTAGCTCTTCAATTATAGACGCGATCTCAATATCATGCCCGGTGTTGCCAGTAGCTTTTGAGGAATAGAGTAAATTTAATCTTTCCACTAATTCGTCAAAATTATCAAAGTATTGAGAAATTCTATCATGAGAATTATTTTTTGCAAATTTCAATAAACCCCACCCCTTCTTTTTACTAATTTTTTTACTGGGAAATAACTTTTGAATCATTTGCGATTTAATTCCCTGATTTCGTTTAACATACCCTCTTCGATCTAAATGTATGCCTGTAAGTGTTAAGATTTTTTTATACTTATCCAGATCTCTCTGATTATAAAGATTCGAGTTTGGTCTTGCACTGAATAATAACTCAAGTAGACCATGTGTTAAATGAAATCTTTCATTATTAATATCTATATAACCGTTATCGAATATTACTTGCTGATTTCCAATATAATACACGTCATCTTTAGAATTGTATGAAATTCCATAACTGATTGAATTATTCAATTTTTCCGCATGAAACGTTTTTAGATATTGTGACAGCACATCATCGTTTCTGCTAGAACCAAGTCAACTGTTTTCAAATTTAGTTGAGCTTAAAAAATTGTTGAACTCTCATAACTCTGCTCATCCTCCTCCTCATTATCATCAATTTCCATACTCTGTTCCTCTTTTACTTCTTCCTTTTTTGGTTTTACACTAGAGTGTGAGAATTTGTTTTTTCCCAGTTCAATTATAGGTTCTATCAATGGTGATAGAGTTTTCCTATTGTATTCCTCCAATCGCCTTTCAAAATTGACTAAGCTTTTATGCTTGTCTCTAATTACTTTTCTCAATTTCTTAATCTTTTCGATTAAACCAACGTTCTTTCTATTCAGTTTTCTGCTGCTGTATGACAACATGACTGCACAAAGAATTAATCTCTACTGAACGGTAAGAAACGTATCGAGAGAATCTCGGTACTTACCGCTATTAATTCCGCACTCACTCATAATAGTTACAAAATTATGAGGTTTACGATTCCAAACTGTATGACAAAGTTTAACGAAATCTTTATAAGAAATATCTCCTCCAACATGATCTCTGTGAATTAATTTCAGACTCAATAAATCTATCTTGAAGATTATAATCATATTTGCATTGTCCCTAGTGAAATGTTTCTGTGTAGCTCCATAACTCTGAATTAAATATGCAGTGTCAATATTTCGATGTCGTCCCATAGTAAAATATTCTCTTATCTGTGGGACATTGCTCAGTTGCAAGTCATCAAAAATTACTAAGCTATATTCAGGGGTACGGTTTGGATGGGGAATTTGGCTCACATCCTCTTTCATGTGAAATCCGATATTTTTCAAACCTGCAAATACCTTCCTGAGAAAAACATATTTTGGTTGATATAAGCTCTTGCTAAATAAGTAAATGTGCTCAAATCTTAAGCCATTTTCAGCAAATACTAAATTAAATAAGAGATTTGTTTTTCCTCCAGCACTGGGAGAAATAATTAACATTCTTGCATTATGAGGAAGTGAGTCTCCATTTTTACAAAATGCAGGCTTTTCTTTATCTGTAATTGATTTATCAAAGTTAACAATTGGTATTTGACTCATGATTACAAACGTACAGAACATGATCTGATAAGGAACTGATAAGTTATCAGGGAGGAGGGTGAGCCACCACATGGTTTGACAGACGCTCGCTCGCTCCCTCCCACTGATAGAAGTTTCTCACTTCAACTGGTCCTCTCTTTCCCGCACCCTCTTCACGAGAATGCATCTGTTGCTTGAGCCTTAGCAAATTACGAAACTTCAGATTGAAATGAAAAGCAATGTTTGATAATAATACTTCTATTATATTTTCAACGAATGTGCATCATGATATTTACACTGAATGGAATGTATTTACAATAGATTATTTACAATAAATGTACATGATATTTACAATAGATTACAAAAGATTATTTTTCATCTAATAGTTGATCTTTACTAATATAACTAGGCGTTGAAAACCCAATCCATTTCACTAGCAATCCTTTTTTATCACGTTTTAATATTTTTTCAATCAAATACACTTGTCTCTCCGATTCGTTTGATTGTGTTTTTTTAATTTCTTCTGCATAAAACCTACCACTAATTACTTCTCCGTTTAGATCTCTCAGTGAGTAGGTTATAGGTTTAGAAGGAAATATAGAATGAATTACAAAATACTCTGCGCTCCAGTTTATGTTATAAGATTTATCGAAAAGAAGCCTTTTCTTTGAGATCCGTACAACATCTCCTAGCTTAAATTTCGGTTTTGAATTTTTCAATTTATATTGTCTATTGAATGCAGAATTCAAAGACATTAAAACATGATTACGATCTTTCTTCCCCACATCTTTAGGTTTCATTCTAATGGATGAATGCGTTGTTGCATTATAATCTCGAACTAAACTGTCTAGTTGCGATATCCAGTTTTTGGTTCCATGTTCAGTTAAATATCTATAAATTTTTGCTTTAAGTGTTCTATTAAACCTTCCAACTATGGAGGCTTTCTTATCACTAAAAACATGGTAATGTTCAATACTATATCTATCTAATAACACTTTAACTTTTGAATTAAAGAATTCTGTTCCCTGATACGTTTGGAACAGCTTAACTCCCTTATTTTTAGAAATAATTGGTTCGAGATTGGCTTGCCTTGTCTTTTAATGGTACACAATATGCAAATTTTGAAAAACAATTAATAACAGCTAAGATATATTTATAACCCTTATTAAAACGCGATAAACTCGTCATCTCAATAAGGTCGGCTTGAAGCAAGTCTTTTTCACTTTTCAACTCATATTTGCGAGTGGGATAGTTCACACGCGGCACGCTATGAAGCTCTACAGCTAGCTTAGATCTAATAATATTCATGATATTTACAACAGTCAAATCAGTGGTGTTGGATGATTGTCACGGAACATACTGAGCAATCAGTTCACAGTTGGCACTCTATAATGTCCAAAAGGGAGAGTATCAACACCATTCTCAGCAATGTACCTCTTATCATCATAATATAAGGGCTCAAACAGATTTTTGCACATTCAACCTGATACATGGTGTGGCGGAACAAGAACTAATAACCAATTCATCAAAGTCGACAATAGCTAATCCATTTTTATTTATTTATTTTTTTTTTATTTTTTGAAATATCTTTCTCTTCTACCATAATATTCTATGTTGTTAGTATGAAGACTTCCTTACTACTGTTCAATCAATTTTATATGTGTACATACTTAATCAGACTAAACCGGCTTCATATATTATTCTAACTTACACATAGCTTTACAACTAGAGTAGCTTGGTTTAATTCAATAAATCAACATAGAATGAGCAACATTATACAGCATTTATTTTTGATAATTCTTTACATAATTCAAGTATATAGTTTACATTCATCAAATATGGTATGCAATAATCAAAAATTTGTACAATATCGTCTTTATTTTTCAAACGTTTGTCAATAGTTATAATAATTTTGCATTTATTTATTCGTAACTTACAACTAATACATTTATTCCTTAAACCTCTACAAGTATTACAATTAATTTTCACATTCAAAGCTTTTAGTATTTAATAGTTTTATTCTCTCCTCAATTAACGAGTTCATCATAATTTCTGTAAAAAAGTTAAAGTTATAGTTTGTACAACATTGCTGATTCGCCACACATTTTCATAATTTCAAATGTAAATCTTACACTATCAATGTTTTTATCTGTTAACCTATCATCAATGAAATAATACATTTGAATATTCAACCAACCTAATGAATTACAATAGCAAAATTCAGGAATTTCCTTTAATTCACATCTTCGATGTCTATCAACTATATTCTTATTTATAATATAACATACGCTTATATGTTCTGACTTCTGTTCTTCACTTTTACCAGGTTTTATAAATGTTAAATATTCCTCAAACGTTAGTCCTTCTTTTCCGAAATTATTCAATTCTAATATTGTTTTGTCAATAAGTTCGAAATAACAACATCTATATTTTTCATCGATTTTATTCGAAAAATAGTTCTTATCAAATGAAATTGAATCCATCTCCAATCTGAAATTAAACATAATATGCTATCAATCTTGTTCTAGCCCACTCTCATCTGAACAAATAAATAAAAAATTCCAGATAAGTTCATTTAATTGTTCTTTTGTTAAATGTTTATTTTTTTCTGTTATACATTTTTTAATTTTATCGATAGACTCTTTAAGATGTGCACACTCACATCTCCATGAATCGGGGCAATCTTTTTCCCTGTAAGCATCATATGATGTACCGTATAAATCACAAACTGAAATATGATTATAGTTATCACTATGCCAAACTCCTAATTTTTCATAGTCTCTCACAAATGTTAGATATTTCATATTCGTCCATCCTTTTTCTGCTAACTGGTCCAATAATTGCTGATGCGTCTCCAATAGTTCAGTTAGTTCACAACGATAACTTTGTATTCTCGCCATTTTTCTAAAGAAACAGAATCATATTTACGTAATTCATTAAAATGCCTATTTATAATATATACTGAGCTTATATATTCATCAAATGATTTCCGTTCGACAGCTCATATCTGAAAACATATTAAACTATAAGTTGGAATGATCAGCGTATATAATCAATTGTAAAATATTTACTTAGTTAGTAATTGACTCTTATCTATCCAAGACGGTTCACTAAAACCGAGACACTCTACGAGATAACGCTTTCCAACTTTCTTTAATATTCTCTCTACAAGATAAACTTGCATTTCATCTAAAGTTAACTCTAATTTCTTTAATTCTTGTTCATAAAATTTACACAGAACCTTTTTGTGACAATATAATGCTTGTGGAAATCTGTGCTTTGGATGATTGTGAGCCAATGGATAAGAGACGCTTCGTTCTAATATATATGGATATATGTGGAGCATTCAACTTATATTTAAGAGGCAAATTCTCTAATATGGTGAGGCCTAAACATGGAGTCAAAGCAAAGCTGCCTTACCTATTGCACAGTGGAAGTGATATGTCTCAAAAGATTCTACAAGTGCTTGGTTTCCAAGGAGAATATAAAGAAGACTATAATGTTATAGTAGATAACAATAAAACTGTTGGCATTGATTGCTTGGCTTGGCTTAATAATAATGTGAGAGTAAAAATTTATAATAAGTTTGTATGTCAAATCACAAGCCCTGCTGTAAATAACCAGTTAGCTAACCATATTGTAGACTTTATTCCCTGTGCAGATGCAAGATTACAGGAAACCTTTACCTCTGATGCAGCTAAAATGCATGGTATTACACGTTTGGAAGCTACAATCTATAACTATAGTTTAACAAATAGAGACAATAGCAAAATCTTTCACCCTATTCAAGATAGCTTGTCACTCTTGAATGATAGTAGAAATTATTTCCAAAATGTGCCAATTTATTCTCTGTCCTCGGCTAAAATGTGGAGAAAACTGACAGATAATTTAAAAAATAGTTGTTGTTTGGTCTATAATGATCTTCTACAGTATGTTTACTGGGGAAATAGCAATACCAAGAAATTGACTGGAGTACAACATAGAAATAAAATAATTTCTGCATTCAGTTTCAATTTACTAGCTATAAATTATGTAGAGATTTTGAGGATCCATCAAACAAAAATAATATCAGTTTCTCACAAAAGTGCTATATTAAGAGTGGTGAGACATATTTCTCCAAGTCAACCACAGTTTTCTCTACCATATCCAAAGTTGTTGACCTAGATGAGTTGGGGCTTGTAGCAACAGCTAACTTGATACCACAAGTCTTAAGAAAACGAGCAAACATAGCTTGTAAGCTTCTCCCATACCCTGTTAAAGCGATACAGCCCTTGTCTCCTATCATCCAAGAAGCGCAAGCTAGAACTGGATGAAATTGATCTAAAACGGAGGAAAATTGAGTTTTTTGAAGCCCCACAGTCATTTAGGGAACAGCATAAGCAGCTAGAAGAATTTGAGGAAGAAATAGAAAATTTGAGAGAGGAACTTGAACCATATTTCCATTCACATTGGCGAAATTTTGATCTAAGTGGAGTGTACAATGTGACTGCATTTACTGTAAATAATAAAGGAAAAATTTGCATATGTAGGTGTTTTAGGAGAAAAGGAAGGTTCGAAAAATGTTTACTTTGTAAAGGGATGCCATAAAAATGTTTCTATTAATGCATACAATGCAAGAGAAGAGCTTAAGAAAGAGGGTTATTTTGTAATCCCTTACACTGAGAAAAAAGAAATTATTTGTCTACCAAGGGGAGAGAAAATTTGTGTAATTACAGTCAATGCTATGACAAGCTATAATGCTCATACATTTCCTAGAATAGAATCACTTAAGTTTCTATCGGATGTATGGAAAAACTTGGAAGACACTCCCTTCACACAAAAAGAAGTGGAGCAGTATAATAACATCACAATGCTGGAATTTGAAGGGAAAGTAAAAGTAGGACAGAGTAAAAGATTAGGAGAGTTACCAGAAGGTATAGAGTTAGTCATTACTGCTAAACGAGTGGAGGACAGAGGAGGAGAACAAAGGACAATTTTTGTCCTCGGAGAAGAGGAAAATTGTCCTCGGAGGACAGTTTTTGTCCTCGGAGGGGAGGATTTTTGTCCTCGAAGGATAAAATTAAAGTAAAAATGAACTTACATGTGTTGATTTCACGAAATGACAGCTATCTCCTCGACTATGCTTCTCTCAGTCCAGCTAGCTCCTCGACTGTGCTTGTCTCAGCTCAGGTATCGTCTCAGCTTAGCTATCTCCTCGGGTATGCTTGTCTCAGCTCAGGTATGTTTCCCTCACGAGAGCTCAACTGGTTATGAGGTTCGGAACTCGAGTTGAGAGGTGAGAAAATGCTGTGAGAACAATGAAATATTTAATAACTGAACTGAAATCATTCGAGAATGCTATTCCTCTATCTTGAAATGTTGTGAAATATTTAATAATATTAGAAATCAATCAAGAATGCTATTCCTCTATGTTGAAATGCCGTGAAATATTTAATAATATTAGAAATCATTCGAGAATGTTTAAGTGAGTTGGCATGGGGGATTTCAGCTTCTAGCAGGTGTTTTCACCCTCTCATGCTGAGTTCTAGACGAGATTTTTTTTTTTTCGTCTTCTAACACATGGATGCTATTTGAAAAATGATCGAGTGTCAGTTTTTGTAATAGGAGAGAGAATACTCACAAACCGATAATGATGTGGGAGCACGTGTTGTTGGAGAGAAATTTGAATTTTTTTCGCCTTGTAGCACACTTCACTCTCGCTCGCACGAGCCTGGAACAGAGAGAGAAACGTATACTATATAAACAGAAGTGATGAGAGGAAAATTATCATTTACATCTGAGCCAGCTTCACGATGACTTCTCCATCAACATCTTCTCCATCATACATCCTGCCGGATAGCCCGCCGCAGCACGTGCTCAACTATTGGCAGCAGCAGAAAGCTTGCAGCTCGACTGCCACCTCCGCTGCCACGGCTGCCGCCTCCGCTGTCTCCCCAGCCTCCTCCTCCGCCTCACCCCTGAAGAGACAGGGAATCTACGTTCAACAAGAGAGGGGTGAGGAGATCGTGATTCCGCACAGTCCTCTGCCACAATCTACACCGGCTACCTGGGCGCCGCGGCGTGCGGTGCTGACAACTCAAACCACCAAGCAGCCGGTGAAGAGGAGGCTAGTTTTCGAGGATGAGGGCGTGCTCACTCAATCAAAGGTTAGTTTCAACAAATATTATTAACTTGTGTATGCACAGATTTTTTCTGTGATTGATTGTTAAAAAAATCTGTGCACATACGAGTCTTTGATTATTTGATACAAATATTATTTGAACCAAATAGAAATTGAACTGATTAGAATGCAAGCAAATATTATTTGAACCGCTTAGAAATGGAATTATTGTTTAAAGTAATCAATC
Source organism: Nilaparvata lugens (assembly GCF_014356525.2). Classification (NCBI taxonomy): domain Eukaryota; kingdom Metazoa; phylum Arthropoda; class Insecta; order Hemiptera; family Delphacidae; genus Nilaparvata; species Nilaparvata lugens. Next base: position 42,967,550 of record NC_052504.1, on the reverse strand, counting down.
ATGCAACAATGTTAGCAATATTTCCTTGAACTGATTAGAAATGGTATTATGAGATATTATTGTTTAAAGTAATCGATGATGCATAAATGTTACCAATATTATTTGAACTGCTTGGAATGCAAAGGAAATATTATTTGAACCGAATAGAAATTGATGCTAAGGAAATATTATTTGAAATGATTAGAATGCAAAGGAAATATTATTTGAACTCCTTAGAAATTATTGTTTAAACTAATCGATCATGCAACAATGTTAGCAATATTTCCTTGAACTGATTAGAAATGGTATTATGAGATATTATTGTTTAAAGTAATCGATCATGCATAAATGTTACCAATATTATTTGAAGTGATTAGAATGTAAAGGAAATATTATTTGAACTGATTAGAAATAATTGTTTGAAGTAATCGATCATGCATAAATGTTGCCAATATTATTTGAACTGCTTAGAAATTATTGTTTAAAGTATTCGATTATGCAACAATGTTATTTCAATAACTAATATTACTCACTTTAAATGCCAATTCGATGATGTCGAGTTGAGATTATGACAATAATCTGATGTCTATATAATCTTTCGATCAAGTTCTCCCTCTCTCTCTCTCGTATGATTTGATGATGAAAAATCTGAAACAAATAAGAGTCTAATGAAATATTTTTCCAACAGAAACGTGTGCTGGAAGAGCATGAGAACTCATCCATGGTGCCGCTGATGGAGGAGCTGCAACGAAGGGAGGAGGAGGAGGAGGAGGAGGAAGTGGAGATAGAGAACGAGATGGAATCAGAGAGGTTTTTAAGATTATTAAATAGTCGCACCGAGAAGCCATGGACGCCTCTGCGTGAGCTGGAAGAGGGGCTACCTTATCCAATATGCGACGTGAGAGAGGCGTCCAACCAGCACGGGCGGCGAATTGTGCTCAAAATCCGGGTACCCGGGCTAAGAACAACGGATGTGTATCTTCCAGAAAGATTTACCCAGATTTTGAGCACAAAAGACATTGAAAATTTCAAAATAAAGTGTAAAACATTATCTCTGTTTTAAAGCATGTTAATGCTTTTATCACCGACATAAAAATTGTTAAATTCTAATGTCGGTAAGCATCTAGCATTAACATGCTTTACATGTTATTATTATGTATGTGTGAATAGATAAATAAAATGTAATATTGTTTCTATAAAAATTGTTTTCAATTCTTACCTGTTGTTGTTGTTGTTGATAAGTTCGTAATGAATAGTAGAAACACGCAGAAGAAGAAATGGTTCACCTGCTCTGTTGTGAATGATATTTAAATAAGGTGACTGAGTCTTTTATAGTTTGTTGTGAGCATGCTCAGTAGTCTTTACCGCTACACACACACACACACACACACACACACAGACACACACACACCCGGCGTACAGCCAAGAGGCAGTGGCTTCTCGCTCGCTCCCTCCTACATCTGTTTTGGCACGTGTTCCTGCAGATGTGGGTGGGCGCACAATGCCAGCATCATTTCCCCCCTTTTCAAATCGCATTCACCTTTCAGATTATTTGCTATTTGAAATAATATTCTTATCATTCAAGCAATGTTATAAGCACATAGTGTATGAATTCATTTCCAACTCGATTGAAAATTAAACCAATTCAATTCAATTCAAGTTGGTGTATTGAATAATTAACCTCAGTTAATGTTCAACCATTGAGTTGAAAGGTAATGAAAAATGGTATGTAGGAGAAAAAAGCAGAGTTCGAGGAAACGGGGTAAAGGAATCTTGAGTTCAGCAGCAAGAGTTTTTAAAGGTGTGTCAGGTTTGGCAGGTAATGTGACATCAACTATTTTAAATAAGGTAATTGATAACCTGGGAGAGGAATATCATATTCCGGGATACGAGTATTGTGGCCCAGGAACAAAGGTTAATGAAAGGTTAAAGAGAGGTGATCAAGGTATAAATTCATTAGATAGAGCTTGCAAGATACATGATATAGCGTATACTCAAAATAGCGATAATAAAACTCGAGCGGTAGCTGACAGAGCTCTAGCAAACGCTGCATGGGACATTTTCAAAAATCCTCAAACACCCCTTGCTGAGAAAGCACTTAGCTATCTTGTTACAAACGTCATGAAAGCTAAAGCAGCGTTTGGTAGGTCTTTGAGAAAGAAGAAGAAGAAGAAGAAGAATGAGAGGAGAAGTCATAGTAATGATATTAGACGCAAAGCTATAGCTCAGTTGAAAAAGCATATTGCAGGAAAAGGGTATTTTTTGAAGCCTTTTCCTAGTATTAGTTGAGGGAGAGTTCCACCCCTACCCCCATCATCATATGGAGTGAGTTTATTCCCCCAAGTTAAGAAACGTAGAACAACAAAGAAGAGTAGGAAGAAGACAAAGAAGAAGAAGAAGGTATGAATATTGAAGGAGAATTGAGTAATTATGATTTGATTGATTGGTCGAAATTATTACAGATTCAGCTAAGAGGCATATATATGCTAGATGCATTACCCAAAAAAATTCTAAAAAACGAGAATGCCATTGTGAATTTAGCAAGGGAAAGCGAGGATGGCACACATTGGGTAGCATATAAGAAAGTTGGCTCTAATGTTTGGTATTTTGATCCAATTGGAAATTTACAACCTCCATACGAATTGGAGAAATATTGGAAAAAAGAAAATGGAGTAAATATATTTTATAATGTAGAGCATATGCAACCATTAAATAGCGATTTTTGTGGTCATCTTACATTATTGTTTCTTGCAAATCAGTTGTAATTAAGTGTTTGTGCTGAATACACAAGATGGTTGTTATTACATTAAGATCTAACACGAGTAACCTCTATGAACATTTACAAGAAATTATAGAATTGGATAAAAATCGTGAATGGGAAATTGGATTGGTTAATTTTTCTAGTTACAATAGTATTGCAAACATTAACAAAGGAACAAATTCCAGCTTCAAATATGGCGATAGATTAATCGAGTTGGATACTGGTGCATATGAAGTTGAGGATATTATAAAATCTTTAAAGAATACATTGAATATTGATGGGAAGAAGAATAAATTTATTATACGTGCAAACGCAAATACTATGAAGATTGAAATTCATTCTGATAAACCCATTGATTTAACACATTCTGATTCGATTGCTAAGATACTTGGTTTTGATAATGTTGTTTTGCAGGCAAATAAATGGCATTATTCCAAACATTTGGTTAACATAACAAGCGTTGACAGTATTGTAGTTGAGTGTAATTTAGCATGTGGCAGTTACTCTGACGGAAAACAAAAACATATAATCTACGAATTTTTACCAAAGGTTCCTAGCGGTTATTTAATAAATGAAGTACCATCACCGATTATTTATGTACCTTTGAATACGCATCGAATTCAAACTATTAATGTGAAGGTAACGGACCAGAAAGGTTCGTTTATTGATTTCCGTGGAGATACAATTACAATTAGGTTGCACATACGTGAAAAGTAATGGGTTATCTTATTTTCAACCCACATTCGAATACGTGCATGCACAATCAAGTCATTAGAGAAAGGAACGCGATAGCGTCAACACCTAAAAACAAACGTGCTTTGTCAGCTAAAAGCGCGAGAATATTAGAAAAGTTGGGTTTTATAGTTGATTGGCGAAATGTCAGGAGGTCCCGCAGCAATTAGTGAAATTCTGGATGTGGAGACAGACCTTCAGTTTTATAATGATATTACTAAATTCCAATTTCACACTCATACAGTTTATTCAGGTCAGGAAATAAAAAACTCTGACAAGGCACGTATTGGCATAAATTCTTTAGATGTCTATTCTTTACCTTGTAAATCATTCATATTGATTGAGGGAACAGTTAACTGTACAAAACCGGGAACAGACCCAGCCGATGCACCAGTTGGGGCAGACTATAAATTAAGCAGTAACGTAATCGGCAACCTTTTTGACGAAATACGATATGAATTAGCAGGTCAGCAAATTTCTAAATCAAGATTGATTGGATTAACATCCACAATTAAAGCTATTCTAGTGAAGAATACTCTCGATAAAAACACATATCACTTGGCTGGTTTTGACAGAGCAGGATATGAGCTAACAGATAATAAATTCACTTTCTGTGTACCGCTGAAATTAATCCTCCCGTTTTTTGAAGATTTTCAAAGAATAATTTTAAATTTGAAACAGGAACTCGTCTTATTGAGGTCACCAACAGATCTAAATTGTGTTGAGTCTACAAGTGGAACAAGCATTAGTGTGAAAATTACAAAACTACAATGGAGAATGCCCTACATTACTTTAGAAGATCATGTAAGACTGAAATTTTTGAGACTGCTCGATGCTGACACTCCACTGAAATTAGGTTTCCGGCATTGGGAAATTTGTGAATTACCAAATTTGCAAAATTCACTTAACCATTCTTGGGCAGTTCGTACCACATCAAGTTTTGATAGTCCAAAATACGTTATAATTGCATTTCAAACTGATCGTAAGAATAAAATTAAAAAATCAATATCTAATTTCGATAGCTGTGGTATTTACAATGTTGAAGTATATTTGAACAGCGAGTATTATCCATATGAAAATCTGCTAGGTAAGAAGGAGGTATTATACCGCATGTTCCTGGATTTCGCGCCCTCGTATTATAATCATTCAATCAATAGCGAACTCGGAACAGAAATTGACTTTAAAACGTTTTGTGAATCAACACCGCTGATTGTTGTAGATTGTTCACACCAACCAAGTCATTTGAAATCATCGACAGATGTTTGTATTGAAATGGAATTTAATAGTGCAGTACCTGCAAATACTTCCGCGTATTGCGTTTTAATTAGGGATCGTGTGATGGAGTATACACCTCTCACGAGCATGGTGAAAGAAGTTCAGTAATTTTATTGATAGAGCGCACCGCCTATATAAGGTGTGCATTCTGCTCAATTTAGTTCATTATCAGTTTCACCTTTGAACAGACAACATGTCCTATTCTTTGTGTTCTGATATTTTGGACAAGCCACAAACTCGCTCTATTGGTATTCAGTGCGATCTTGATAGTTTCTATTATGAACCAAGCTGCGGTACACCGATCCAGAAGCCGCTGCAGGTGGAGGAGGAGAAACGAGAAGAGGAGGGGAGGGAGAAAGACGAAGGATTCGAGGAGCCCGCCGCCGAAGATAAAGAAGTGGACAAGCAGGCGCCTACGAAAATTGCTACGGTTGATCTTCACTGGTTTAAACAAGATTGTAATCAAATTATTGTGAAAGAACTTGCCATAATTGATCAGTTTAATAATTATATTGTGTTCCATTTCAAATCACCATTTGCAAAGACAGAATTGAGTGCAAAATAGTATAACGATGTAACATGGTTAGAACGTCACTATCATAAAATAAAATGGGAAGATGGAGATTTAGAATACAGTGACTCATTAATATGTGATTACCTTGCAGGTTATGAGAAAATTTTCACAAAAGGAACTGAGAAAGCAAAGTTTTTAAGAAGATTGCATAGCAATGTTCAATGTATACCAGAGGATTTTCCAAAACCTGATTTCAGCTTTTTCACTAGTTCATGGTGTTATGCTGTGTGTAACATTCATAAAAATAGACCACATTCTCGCTGTGCTTTATTCTCTGCGCAACATTATAATTCTTTGTTGTTTAAAAATATGTATCAAACAAATAATTTCTTGTGCGAAAACAATCGAATGTAAAGTATGAAAATGGCGCCGATGTACACGAATTCACAGAAAAGAAACTTTGCTCGTTATGGATTCTTCTACAACGGAAAGGATTTACAGTGTGTTTATTGCTTACATGCATTGAGACTGCATAAAGCACGTACATGTTGTCTCTCGTCAATTAATGAAGAAAGACCACTTAATTACTCTATAATAGTTCCTGCCTACACTTAGTTTTGTTCATTCGCTCAACAACATGGATCCGAGAAAGTGGTTGGCTGCTGACAACGAATTGGAAGTGAGGTTAAAAAACTGTATTGATTGGTACGATGAGTGTGAAAGTGCAATTAGGAAATCAACTCCTGAAAATTATAGTTTGGCGAAACAATTGAAAGACATTTTTCTAAGCACGGTTAATTTAAATGACATAAGAGACTATCTATGTTATTATCGTCCTTATAATTTGTGTATAGATAAGCTAATTAAAATTGAAGATGAAATTATGAATAGTTGTGCTGCTGATATATGTAAATAAACGTTTTCTGCCTTCAAATGATTTTTCATTCCAATATCCCATTCACGATTTTTAGTTTAGTTGCTGCTTAGAGCTAGACCTGACAACACGTGTGGGGTGTTTTTTTTTATACAGACACGAGCCCCTATAACACGTGCATCTCATCAATTTAGAAAGAGAGATATATCTTTCTCTATTCCCCTCATTCGACACATGTCAAACATCTGGGACATGCAGTGTTATGGTTTTTCAAAATTAAAAAAATTAACGCGTCTCTTGATGTCAATTTTATTTAATGAATTTGATTCAATTGCGAAGAATATTAAATTTTCAACAGGATGTCAAGATGTTGATTTACCGTTAACAAAAACAGAAAATGTACACTTTTCGATTTTATCTGAGATTTTCGAACTGCTCAATATTCTAGACAGCGGTCATCTACATTATGATTGTACAAATGATTCAGCATTATCTGTTGTTAAAAATTCTGATGAACTTTGGAAATGCTTGTACGATATTGCAGATAAAAAATGTAAAAGAACTTAGATCATTGTAGAGATTCACTAGTATAGCATTAGATGTGAGAGAGAGAGAATTTCTCAATTCAATTCGATGTAGAGAGAGTCATTGACCTCACTCTGGATTCACTAGTATAGCATTAGATGTAGAAATATGGATTCACTTTAATTTGACAGTAGAGAATTTTTCCCTCTCAAAGAGATTTTTTTCCCTCATCTAGCATTCACTTCAATTTGTCAGTATAGCATTAGAAATATGGATTCACTTTAATCTCTGATTAAACCTCTCAAAGAGATTTTTTCCCTCATCTAGCATTCACTTTAATTTGTCAATATAGCATTAGAAATATGGATTCACTTTAATCTGTCAGTATAGATGTAGAAATATGGATTCACTTTAATTTGACAGTAGAGAATTTGAGAATGGATTCACTTTAATTTGACAGTAGAGAATTTTTCCCTCTCAAAGAGATTTTTTCCCTCATCTAGCATTCACTTTAATTTGTCAGTATAGCATTAGATGTAGAAATATGGATTCACTTTAATCTGTCAGTATAGAGAGGGAATTTTTCCTCCTAAAAGGGAATTTTTTTCCCTCACCTGTGCAAGGGGAAGGGGAGAGAGAGAGAGAGAGAGAGAGAGAGATATCTCTTTTCAACCCCCTCACCACAACTGGGCAAGGGGAAGGGGAAATCTATTTTTAGAAAGAGAGAGAGAGAGAAAGATATATCTCTCTCTTTTCAACCCCCTCACCTCCACTGGGCAAGGGGAAGGGGAGAGAGAAAGAGAGAGAGAAAGATATATCTCTCTCTTTTCATCCCCCTCACCACCACTGGTCAAGGGGAAGGGGAAATCTATTTTTAGAACACCCCCCACCCTACAGGCGGGGGGAAGGGGTGGCAGGATGGACGAGGGGGGAGAGGGGGGAGGGGGTTTTGGAGCAAAAAAGCTTCCTCAAAGTATCAGAATTCATCTACTATCCACTAAAAACTGCACTGCACTGTAGCACACACAGACACACTAAAAAGAGCAACTCATCTTCAACTAGTCAGCAACACAATGATAGCTCTTATGGCTAGGAGCTCCCATATATATACCCGAACAGTCTCCCACCACTCCCAAAGGTCATGAAATTAATTCTAATTTATTTTTATTCAATTTTGATTTTTTATTATGTATTGGTTTTTTTCTAATTTTTTTTTATTAATTTTTTTTAAATTTTTTTATATATTTTTTTATTTTTTCAAATTGTTTTTTGACAGGTGACCTTGAGGTTAGGTTTGGTTGACTTGGGTGACCTTGAGGTTAGGTTTGGTCGTCTTGGGTGACCTTGAGGTGAAGGGGGACTCTGGCACACTTGTGTGCCAGAGTCCCCCTTTTTATACTACTCAAGAGTTGTAACTATTATCATAACCTTTCTAACTGACTAATAGCTTATAACTTTATTGATTTCAAACACTTCGGGCACAGTGGTCTTTAACAGCTCCTCAGCATAGAATCCTCCTTTTTTAGGTTGTTTATGGTAGTCTTCCAATTCGTAGGTTACAGGAAGTGTTGGTCTTACATGTGTGACTGTAAACAGTTCATTTGTCCAATTCGCAGGTAGCCCTTGTCAAATATCATTTTATACTTGCTTATACGAACTCTGTCACTGGGCTCGATTTTCTGCCAGTGTCCTGGATAGAAATTTGGCACTTCCACCTTTGTTGACAGTTTTTGACGGATTTTATGACAATTTTCAGCAATTTTGTCCAACAGTAGGCGCTCATGTTCCTCATCTACATCGATGGGCTTGGTTTGGTTTGGTTGACTTGGGTGACCTTGAGGTTAGGTTTGGTCGTCTTGGGTGACCTTGAGGTGAAGGGGGACTCTGGCACACTTGTGTGCCAGAGTCCCCCTTCTTATACTACTCCCTTGGATCAATTGTTCTGATCTGATAATGATGATAAGAAGAAGAGGAGGAGGAGAAGGAGCAGGAAGTAAAAGAAGAAATAGTGTACTTGAACTTGTTGAAACTAAACAAAAGCTTCCAGTTATCGATTTTGATTGTATTGTTAGTAGAAATTTGAAACAACAGGGAAAAAGACAACTATGACACAGTTCTCTATTTCCAAATCATGTGAGATGCATTATATGTGGACCATCAGGCTGTGGTAGAACAAACGTTCTATTCAACATATTATTCAACCGAAATGGAATTCGATTCTCAAATATTTACATATTCTCCAAAACTACGTTTCAAGATCAATACAAATTTTTATGCACTGTAATGAATGGTCTTGAACCAGAGCACAACTATACAGAGTGTGACACAAGGGATGAAATTCCACCACCCCATGAACTGCCACCCAACTCTATAATTATATTTGATGATGTAATTTGTGAACAACAAGATGCTATATGATGTTACTTCATAACAGGAAGACACAGCAATGTGGATTGTTTTTATTTGGCACAAACCTACAGCCATATACCAAAACAATTGATATGGGACAACACCAATTTTCTAATCATGTTCCAACAACATCAGTTGAATACAAAACACTTGTTCAGAGATCATGTGTGCAGTGGTGATATGTCACTGGACAAATTTCAAACCATGTGCAATAATGTATGGTCATTATTCGCGCATGCATTTCTAGTTATTGACTGTACATCTGACAAGGATAATGGACGCTACAGACAGGGATTCAATGCATTTTTAGTCAGTGCACAACCGAAATAACTTCAGTCTAGTGTCAGTTGTCATGATGGAGGGTGGTGAAGTTGTCCTTGGTGCTGGCATCAGCGACATAAGTAAGAAGACTAGGAAAAAATGGAAAAGAAGAAGAAGGAGGAGAAGAACAGAAAACTAAAGAAGAACAAATCTTATTCTCAACTGTAGTGATGGTGGAAAAAACACTTCAACAGCAGCAATACTTCAACACCAGCAATCACTACATCATGAAACAAATTACTTTCATCAACAGCACTCTTCTACACTGTTATCTCAATCAAACTTTGGAAAACGTGAACACAGCTTTTCATCTACTACTTCTCTTCTACCTTTGATTTTAAAGAAAAGTGACAGTGTGAAGGAGAGCGGGGACAACAATGAACAAGTGGAAAAGGAAGAGGATAGAACCGTGACAGCTGCAGTATCTACAGTAAAGAGATGTTTGATGCAAGATGATGATGATATTAATAAAACTAGGGAAGAGGAGGAGGAGACAAAGGAGGAGACAGAGGAGGAGGAGGAGGAGGAGGATGAGGAGGAGGAGGAGGAGGAGGAGGAGGAGGAGGATGGGGATGAAGATGAGGAGGATGAGGATGAAGAGGAAGAGGAAGAGGAAGAGGAGGAGATGGTAGAGAATGATGAGGAATCTATGTTACGTGTATCACAAATGACACTATCCAAAAATACTATATTGGGCAGTTATATTTTGAGATGGTTGAAAAAAGAAAAGGAGATTGATCAACATTTTGGACCAAGAATCAAACCATTTAGTGGAAATTATTTTTTGGGTAGCAAAGTCATGACATTTGACAAGGATGGTAAAGAAATAATTCTAAGTAATCCTAAAAGAGATGTTCAAGCTGGAGAAGGAATTTGAAAGTTTCCAGTTACACAAGGCCTATGCGAGTTGATCTTCATGAAAAATCCTAACATATCTCTAGTGACTGAAAAAGATTTACACATTTACACACAAGTTCTTTTTTGGACTAATGTTTATGGAAAAGGTTATCGTAATGATGGAAAAATTGACAATTACAATCAAACAAAGTATAAGTCTATAATTCAAGAAATACTACAACTCATTGATGTAGCTACTCCAAAGAAACCAACAACAACAACTGACAGAACTAACCTGCTGACAAGTCCATTACCATCATCATCAGTTTGTACACCCTCCACCACTACTGATACTACTACACCATTGTTGCAAAAGAAAGTACAAGGTCGAGGATTGAAAACTCTGTTCAATATTGTTCCAAACAGTGACAATGATAATACATTCATTGACAACATTTACTATAATAACCCTAATGAGTTGGTTGATAGGCTTCACCTGCTTGATGAATCACATGCAGTTGGCAATACTGGTCATCAAAACGAAATCAATTCAATTTTAGAAGAACTAATTGAAAATGGATATATAGAAGGCATTGCACCGGCACCAATTCAAGTGAGGAGGAGGAGAAGGTGGAGGAGGAGGAGGAGGGGAAGGAGAAGAGGGGAGGAGGGGGGAGGAGGAGGAGAAAAGGATGTGTTGGGATGGGGTAGTGGTTGAAAGGAATTTTTTTTTTCAAAGAAAAGGACACTATTTTGGTAGAAATGTGTTCAGTTAGTTGGTGTCTTCAATGATGAAATGAGGTCTAGTGCTCAGTATTATCGTTGTCGTCGTAGAATCAACAACAACAACACTGGAAGAAACCAACTATTAACAAAAATGGATCCTGTTGGAAACATTAATATCTGAGGCAGAAGAGTTATTAATGTTGGTAATCCACGTAACAATAGAGACACTATTAATGTAAATACATGTAAACAGTTGATTGAACAAGCAATTAAAGAATTTAAATCTTCTTCTCCTTCATCATCATCACAATTAATGGAAGAAGAGATGATTAAATCACTGTTGGTTAGTGAAACACTAATGGAAAGAGTGAGAGAAATTACAGTGTCAGCGTTCGCAATTATTGCCGATGCAATTTCAAAGGAATTGTCACATGATACTTTTCATTAAGAGCTAATAGAAGAAAGACTTATTAGCAGAATGCAATAAATACAGCACTTATTGTTCAAAACAAACCATTTGATGGCTGTCTTTGGAAAGGGGAAGACATTGAGTATTACTACAAGTGGGGGAAAAAGTCAATCAAAGAAAGGGCATGGAATTTTGAGTGATATTTCCGGAGCAGTTGGAAGTGTTATAAATAAATCTATCGATTTACTACCACTGGAACTCCACATACCAGGTAAAGAAATTAAATTAATTTCAAAGAAAAAGTATACAGTGAAGTGCAAGATAAGCTGGAGTCGAAAAAAATCTAGATATAATAATTATAGCGATATGTTTTTTTAATTTTGTAGGTACTCCTACTGCGGACCAGGGACAAAATTAGCTAAAAGATTAGCAAGAAACGACCCAGGTGTAAATAAATTGGACGAAGCTTGCAAGAAACACAATATTGCGTATGCAACAAACAGTGATACAGCAAGCAGAGCGGTAGCTGATAGAGAGTTGGCAGAGCATGCTTGGAGCAGAGTAACATCTTCAGACGCAGGTCTATTGGAAAAAGCAGTGGTATTAGCTGTAACCAATATAATGAAATCAAAATCAACTTTTGGAGGGGGAGACCGCGGCACAAGAATTCAAAGAGTGAGGAGGAGGAGAAGAAAGACGAACAGACCAACAACAGCAAGTCTACACAGTTCGATGAGGAAGAGGATGAGTGGAAGGAAGAGGAGGGTAGTGTCAGGTCGAGGAATCTATTTGAGAAGACAACTGCAGTCACAGCCATACATGGTGAGAGGAAGAGGGAGCAGCAGAAGGAAAGGAGGTGGAAGAGAAAAACTTGTCATCAGCATTAGAGACTTCGATAATAGCCTTACCAGATAGAGCATTTAGCGAAGCTGATCTCTACAAGTATGCTTGTATTTTACAATTGAAAAATTTTCGTGGTGTCTTTATGTTTAATACATTACCTCCTTATGGTCCACTAATTCAAGAGTGTGGGTGTATAAATCTCAATATACTAGGTGGACAAGGAACATATTGGGTGTGCTATGTGAAGAAGGACAATGTTGTTCACTACTTTGACACTTTTGGCAATCTTAGACCACCACAGGATTTTATAGACTATATGCATCATGGTCAAACACCGGCCACAACAATAGAATACAATTTTGAATGTAAACAAGGGAATGTTTACTCTCACATTTGTGGACACTTATGTTTGAACTCATTTCTTGTAATCACAATTTTATGTAAAGTTTGAAAATGAATAAAAAAAAGTCTGGTGTGTGTGTTTAACCTATTTTCTCAGTTTTAGAACTCACCTATTCTTTAGAATAAGAGAGAGAGACTATCTTCACTCACTATTGATTTTTTTCCGCAATCTAGAATATAAAACACAATGCATCAACAGGTGTTTGTCATTAAGTGAGTTAACTTTGAGATAGCAAGATGCTATGTTTTGGTGAAAACCAATCAATATTAATAAGCGTGTTTTATCCACCAATAGATACTAGTGATGAGGGTGGGGGTGGTGGTGGTTGGGAGCTGGGATTGCTCAGTTTTACATGCAATAACTCAATACCAAATGTTGAAATTGGTTATAACAATAGCAAAAACAGAAAAGGGATATTAGTAGTAGTAGTAGTAGTACTACTACTACTACTACTACTACTGATCAAGTATGTAACAAATAAAAGAATAAAGTGAAATGACCAGTCTAACGAAAAGATTATAAGTGTTTTGTTATGTGTTATTTCACCATCTATTTATGTTCTTCACATTAATGTGATTTATTCAAATAATCAATTCGTTAGTAGGCCTACTGATCGATTGTATTCTTCTTAGTGGTTAGTGCCTCTACTCGATGTTTGGTAAAGCACACTACCAAAAATTATAGGATCTTTAAATTTGTGGATAATTGAATGAATTAATCCCCAGATTCCTCCAAATCGTATGGGTTTCGATCAATTCATTCAATTACCTCACAGGAACAGGAACACCTCCACCAGTGTCTTTTTTATATAAAGAAAAAAAACACAAAAACTTGGAAATTTTGATAATAAAAATTTTGACTCACACAAGGTGTTTGAATTTTTGAAATAGGATGAAAATAGAAGAAGTAAGAATTGGAAAAGTAATTTAGTTTTTATTGACACAAGTTCTTATCAATTTTGAACAATATTTAAAAAGATACAAAAGATTGAAAATCGGTAATACGGATGATTAAACAAACAAATCTTATTTTAAACAATTACGCCCTTTCTTATGAAACCGTTGGCTTATATTTAATTATCTAAAATGAAATTGATTTTATTTAAGAATTTAAATTTATTAAAAAAAAAAATATGTTGAGGAAAACATTCTATTATTGTTATTATTATTATTATTATTTGAGATATTACTGTTTAAAAGGATGACAATGAATTTTGAAAGAAAATTTAAGAAAAAGAAACTTACAGAAAATATGGAACTGACTCTCCTGGGTAAACCTGGACTCGTGGTCGATACCGCAGTTGAACGAGAAGCGAGTGGTCTTTTTTTTAGGAATAAAAATTTTGTCAGCGCAACTGCTGAGTTTGTATTAAGTTCTTAGCCAATGGCGTGGAAGCTTTGCTAAGACATTTTTATTGAATAGAACGTTTTCCTCTCTTGCTCTGCAGTTTAAGATGGAAATGAATTTGTTTAAATTATACTATATTTTATAACATTTGAAATAATTGAAAGTACTGTATTTTATTAAAAAAAATTATAATTAAATTATTTTTGAGACACGGTTCTGTCACTATCGTGACAAGTAGAACTTACACATGATGAAATTCTCAGTATTGGCATGGTGGATAGTTATTCACTATGGAATCTACCTTCAAAAACATCACCATCCATAGGTGGTGGGGGTGGTGAGTGAGGAGAAAAAAAGGAGGATGAGAAGGAGGGGGAGGAGGAGGAAGTGAAGGTGATTAAGAATAAAGGAGATAAACAACAAGATGAGAGCAGCACAGGGAAACAATGGCAAAGTATTTTTCTTCCAGAAGGCAGTTTTGAATTTCAAACAATAAAAGATTTATTAGAGTCTGGATTGAAAGAGCATGGTGTTAAATTCCAGCTCGCACTGGACACATCCACAATGAAATGCTCTTTCAAATGTGATTGTCAATTAAGATTTTCGTCAGACAACTCAATAGGTAAACTGTTGGGAGTTGAAAGTACTAGAACTATAAAGCCTAATATAGAAACAAAGAGTGACACAGCGTTAAAATTGGATAGACCTAATGTTGTACGTGGACTGTGTGATATAGTTCATGGTTCATTCACAAATGGTGTACAGGACCATGTTCTCTATGAGTTTTACACTACGGGTCGATCCAGGCTATAATATAGCCATTGTTGCAAACACTATAGTCTATTTGCCTGTGGACAGCAAATGTATAAGTTCTATCACATTGCAAATTGTAGACGAGCGTGGATGTCTAGTTAATTTTTGTAACGAACAAATCAATATTACTCTTCATCTGAGAAAACAGCAATAACAATGGTACTGTAATACAAAATACAATGGTATTGTTTGATAAACTTAGTATCAGAAGAAGAAGAGAAAAAGAAGATTCTACTCAACTATTGGATTTGACAAATATTAATAATACAGGATCAACTAACAAAAACATCATTTGTCTGCCAGACACTGCAGAGATAACATCTAAAAATATTTATTATCTACTAAACAGAGGATTATGAGTAATCAGTACAAAAAGGACGAAGTGAAGAAGAATAAAATGTCAATTTTGTATGTAAGGAGAAGTGGGCCATTTTCAGATGATAGCATTACCTCTTATGATTTTCACACTCATGCACCCTACAATAGAAGTTTTGCAGTGAACGATGACGTGAGATTATTGATTTAGCAACAGGATATTTATACTCTTCCATCAGAGAGTTATCTTCACTTGGAATTAACAGTTACCATGACAGATGGTAAAGCAATAAATACAGCACAATGTGTACTTGGATTTTTCGCTTTTCTATTTTCAGAAATTCGCTACGAGATTAACGGAACTGAGGTTGATAGTACTCAAAGTCCAGGCATAACTACACTTTTGAAAAATGCCATCACTTTTAAAAAAGATGAACAGGAAAAAATGGAGATTGCTGGCTGCCTTTATGATTCTACCAACAGTTTTAAATCATTTTTGGTGAATGGAACAAACACAAATATTCTCAATGTACCACTATGCTATCAGTTGGGATTTGAAATGATTTGCAACTGAACTGAAGTGTGTCTCTTACTAGGGGTGACTTGACTAGACACCAGGAGTATTATATCCACACAATGTTATTATAGTATTCTCTCTATCTTTGAATTTCAAGGAGAGAAGATACTCACACAAAGTGTTACACACACACAAAATTGAATACTAGTCAATGTTGTTATAATGTCTGAAAAAAACAAATAGAATGTATACTGCCAATTTTGTTTGAACTGTTACACCCTTATACTAAGGGTGAGTGGTGGAAATCAAATCAATAGTTGGTCAGTGACACCGTGCGCATGCGCGCGCTGCACTCGCTTATGGCGGGAAAGATTTTGAGGTTATATCGCGTGCACGCGGGGGCGGGAAAAAAAAAAGATAGATAGATAGATAGATAGAAAATGCCTTTATTCAATATAAATAAAAATAATAAGACTACAATCATGTTACAAAATAAACAATTAAAAATTATATAATTAAGATAATGATTGTGCTAAATAAAAACATGAGACAAAAAACTTGACATAACCATGAAGGTTGTCTGCCAGAGTTGGTAGGCCTATTCTACAAAAACAAAAGAAATTCGAAATTTTGTGAAAACAATTATCATTGGAAACCAAATAAAGAAAAAAGAAGAACCTGCTACATAAAGAACAAATAAATCAATAAAGCTGAACAAAATGAAATAAATACTACTATAATGCCTCAGTAATTTTCCTTTTTATATTTAATAATTAAACTCCCTAATCATTTCATTTCTAATACTAACTGCCCTCTCCACATATCGCGCTAAGAGACTCCACTCTTTTCCATTTAACCACTCCATCATTTCTGTATCATTTAATACATCCCCAGAAATTTCTTCCCCAGAAACATTTTACGTAACCCCACTAAAACAGGACATACTCCTAGGAAATGCTTTATGTCTTCTCTTTGCCTCAAATTACACATAGAGCAGAGCCATTGAGATTCTCCCCTCCCGCGCCCAAAATTTAAATTTAAAAGAGCTCCACGTGCCTTGAAGATGAACCCCACTGTCTTCTTATCCAAATTTAAATTCAAATAACTTTTACCTCTTTCCTTGTCCAATAGAACATAAGTATCATGAAATTGTGCCGAAGCCGCACTTTGAAAACTACACATAACATTTTCCTCTTTCATTTTCTCATACATACATTCGAACTCACGCTTCCATTCACTCCTATTATCAATCACACATCCTGCCAATCTACATCCATACTTCACATCCAAACGCATCCATTCCTTAAACCAAGAAGTCTTATGCTCTATTATTCTTTCAGCCAGTTTCCTCGGCAATCTATTTCCAGCCATATTTAGTGCCTTGAACATATATATTCAACATGCATCCTAAATACTTTTAGAAATGCTGGTTCCATGTCAAGTTCCATCTGCAATATGTAGTTGGGTGTTGATTGCGGCAATGATAGCATCTTTTTCGCGAAAAATCTAGGTAAAGATTCCAGCACATCACAATTCCTGTATCCCCATACCTGTGCACCATACACCGCCACCGCCTTCATTACAGCTTCATACAACTTCCATTTCGCTTTCATTCCAATCTCATTTTTTACAATAAAACGTCTCCAAACTCCATTAATTGCGAACTTAGTGACAGATACACGTTCTTTCACATGCTCTGAAAACGACAGCTTCGGCGTGAGTATGACACCCAGGTACTTATACCTATTAACCACCTCAATACTATTCCCATTCAAAAACCATTTCTCATGACTAGCCAAGCGACCCCCTCTCCTGAATACCATAATTTTAGACTTTTCAGTATTGATCTCTAATCCCCATCTATCGCAATATTCGCTCAAATTATCTATCATCCTTTGTAAAGCTTTAGGCGTAGTGGCGAATAGTACTAGGTCGTCGGCGTACAGCAGGGCCTTCACATTAAGCTCGTCTAACCACACTCCCTCCACCATATTATCACATAAATCGTTTATAAACAAAGAAAACAGAAGTGGGGATAAAACGCATCCTTGCTTTAAACCGCTAAGTGTCTCAAAATAACTAGTCATTTTCATACCAGTACTACACCATATACTAGCTTTTGTAGACTTGTACAATTGCTGAATTATTCTTATAAACTGATAAGACACACCCAAATCATACAGTTTATGGATAAGGGCATTTCGATCCACCTTATCAAACGCAGCCCTTAAATCCACGAAGAAACAATATACCTTCCCACCCCTCCTCATCAATTTTAGAATAATTATGCTAGAGAGATTGAAAACATTATCGACTGTAGAATAACCCCTTCTAAAACCAGCCTGGTATTCACACAAAATATCATTTAACTGAACCCATTTTTCTAGTCTAGTCAGTAAAATTGTAGCAAACCACTTTGCAAAAGCATTAACAAATGATATCCCCCTATAATTTTGAACCTCTGAAGTGTCACCTTTTTTATGAATGGGGAATATTACAGCCTCTCTGAAGTTTGCCGGTACATCCGGCAAAAAAAGGAGAGAAATTTGGTGGCTGGAAATTTGGGGGTCAAGTGACATAACTGATCAGCTCACAACTCAGCTAAGGGTGGGTGGGTTGGGGGAGTGGTTGGTGACGATGCTGTGGGAGGAGGGTGAGGAAGTGTGACGTCATTGTTGATTCTTCTCTCCCATTTTTATCCTACTAGCAAGGACAAAATAGCATGAACACTACTGAGTTGATAACTGTCAATGGAAACTTCCGATTGCGAACAAACAAAGCCAAAGTTTGACTCTGGAAAGCCCTAGGTGGACGCAGCAATTACTTTTCTAAAAGGCAGTTTCAATACAGTATGGTACTCTCATTATAGTCCAGTCAATGAGAGGTTATACTCATACAGGAAGACATTTGAAGACAGTTTTTGACCCCTTAGTTCTGTTTAGGATAGTAAGGAGGTAAAAATTATTAGACATCCCACCACCGGTTCTAGGAACTTTGGGACCAGTACTTTTTTGGCACCTTTTGGGACCAATGGGCTCTGACAAACAATGGATGGGTCTTCACAGGTAGAATTGGGTGTCTCCAACAGGTGGTTGGACATTGTTCTTCAACACAAAGGCATTGAACACAATAGTCGGCCCTTACTACCGGTTCACATGCTTCTGTCACTAAATGAAAACCATTCATAGATTCATTTTTAGAAATATTCTGTTTACTGAGTAGATAAACAATCCATTTGTATAACAAACATCTTCAGTAGGATTCTTTTACATTATGTTATTACATCTAAGTTTCTTGGGATTCCATCCCCCACACCATGAATGTCAACGCCTCTGTCAATGAATGAGTACCGTCCATTTTTAGAATAGTTCTAAGTACTGAGTGGATAAACAATCTAAGTTTCATGGGATTCCCTTTCCCACCACTGTGAGTGTCATTCGCCATTTGTTGGAATTACCAGGCGATTTGGAACTCATCTGTCCTCACTGTGAACCTGTGATGTGAACTTCATCAGTTACTGATTCTGAACAATAACATCCATTTCAAGGGCTGCAATGGGAAGTAACTTCTTCAATCAGAGGCAGACAGTTTTCAAACATTCTCATTTGATGCTTATTTTTATATTATTTCAAAAAAGAGTTGCTTATAAGACCATCCTTCAAATTGAATGAAAACTATAAATCCATATTTCCCTGATCAAGTAGCTGAAATGATAATTCAACATTGAAATCTGAATAATGAATATATGGAGTACTAGCTGGCCGGGCGAACTTCGTACCGCCAAATAGTTAATCCATCTCATGACAAACTTTAGCTGGATGCACACCTTACGAGGTGCGATGCAACATTTTGCATCCACGTGCTTCTTGCTTATATTGGTTTGGATGGAAGAACTCACACACACTGAATCGGACATGATGGGGAACGGTGTGATAAGGCAATCTCTATAAGATCAACACTTTGTATCACCAAACTGCGCCTCCTCAGGTGTGCTTAATCTTAGCTTAATCTGATGCACTATATTTTTCTGAAAATTATCCAACAATCAGTATATTATTATATTATCTTGATATGGTGTCACAAAGTGAATTTTGTGACGAATGGAGAACCATCATTCAGTATATGATTTAGTTAATTTCCACTATTTTAGTAGAAGAATAGGGTTGGCAGTCGGATGTATTTTGTTAAGCTTAGAGTTGAGTGTGTATAAAAATCATCATCATCAGTGACAACCCTGCAATTATCATCAGCGGATTCATCTGAACCAGAAATTTCCAGATTTTGTTTACTGGTTTGAGTATTCTGTTATTTAACATGGAGTCAGCAGCAGTCGTGCCAGAGCGGCCACTTCTTGTAGTTTCTGGTGAGGAAGATTGTTTACTGGCCTAATCTATTATAGTAATTAGAAGTATTGTCATCATGGTTACATCCTGAGCATCAAGATCATCTGAATCATACCCTGTCACCTAATCAATGGCGTGATCGTCTCCTGAGACTCCTATTGGTTGGTAATCTCTTTTCCCCTGGCCTCCCAATTTTCCATGGACCCTACTTTGTGAGGAGCAGACCTAGGCAAGAGGCAGTTGTTTGGCGATCATGTTCTTATATGGCCGCATTCAGTGCGGCATCCCCAAATGTGGTGTTCTATAGGGGTAATATTCTATTCTCTATTTTATTGAATAGAATATTGTGAGTCGAATTACCAACTATTTGAAGGTAGATTCTCCTGGGGGATTTACTGTCCTTGTAGATTTTATTTATAGTGCAGTAGTTGTGTGATAAGGTTTGAGTATGGCCGCGTTCCGTGCAGCATCCCCAATAGTGGCATTCCCAACACTGAATCAGACATGGCGTGGAACAGTGTGATAAAGCAATCTCCATAAGATCAACTCGTTGTAACACCAAACCACGCCTCCTCAGGTGGGCTTAATCGTAGCTCAATCTGATGCACTATTTTTCTAGTAATCCGAATATATATATATTGAATTCTATAGTTTCTAATAGATTTCTTTGTAATAAATATATTTTTTATCTCAGGGTGCGAGATTCAGCACCTGAAGGAATAAATAGAGCAATTCATCTAGTGAATCAGAGCTACATTAAATTATCGCAAATCATATTGCAGAAATTAATGATCATATGAATATTGTATTAACAGCCTAGATCTTAGACTTCTTTGATTGATAGATCTTTTGATATATAGATTGATTCGTTTCTATCTAATAAAATACCTTTTATACTATATTTACTTGCGCAAGTATTTTTACCAAATTCTTAATTTATAAAAAACCCTTTTGACGAGCTAGCTTTGATTCTTATTTAATTTCGAAGCACTGAGGGCGCCCTATCACTATTTCAATATTTTTCACTCACGTGCCGGAATTTTCTATGAGCTGCTGATGTCGATCCAAACTCCTGGTGATCCTGGATTATTGTAGCCGGAGTCGTCTCTTCCAAGGGGTTAAAAAATTATTTAAAAATGACTTTTGCTTTATATGAGCATCACAAAGTCTTATGAGAAAATTTGGTAATTCAATTTAACTTTAAATTATTACAAGGTACAGTAAGGTATTGCGCTCTATAATTTTTGGTGACCTCTCATGGTGGTAGTTGGCAGGCGAGTGGGGTTCTTGTTTCTCATTCTTACAATTTTCATTTCCGATTTCTAAATTTACATAAAATTTGAATATTCTATTCCTCCACCATTCAAGGCTCAAATAGACCGTATCAAACTATTAAATTATTACTTATGTTACATCTTTAACAATTTCTTTGCCTTCGGGCCATATCCAAAACATAAACTATACAACAATATTTTATAAATTCTTATCACTTGTAGAAATATATATAAATATTTTTGAATCGGCTCACTATTGCTGCCTATCAATTGCCACTATTTGATTGGTGCATGCAAATTATTACAGTATTCATGCGCCTAGTAACCTTCTACTTCCTTAATACATTTAATTATTTTTGTTGGGGTTTTTAAATATGCTTTTTATATGCCAAGTAATTTTTTATAGATTATTAGTTGTTTCGTATATTACAATAATTAGCCATGTGAGACGTTTAGTTCCTCAAGTTGCATACTGTTTTGCCATAATAAATTTCTGCCAAGGTGTTTGATCAGATTCTACGTTGTATGACTCGGTCGATCGTTAGGTTGCCGATCAGTAAATGTTTTATGCCTACCCTCAAATTTTCAATATTTTATATGATATTATATAGTAGCAGAAATTATTCCCATTCCTCTTCGGCTGTTGTACAATTTAGCCAGGATGTCTGATATTATCTAATCTTTAACGTTATCATCTTTGGCGATATTAGCCTATTACTTCACTTAGACCTATAAATCTTCCAACTAGGGATTTTTATTTATCTATCCAAATTTAAATATGTTACCCGATCAAGTTCATGTACGGCTGCGTTCCGTGCGGTGTCCCCAAATGTGGTGTTCTATAGGGGTAATATTCTATTCTCTATTTTATTGAATTGAATACTGTGAGACGAATTACTGACTATTTGAAGGTAGATTCTCCTGGGGGATTTTCTTTCCTTGTAGCAGTTGTTCAGTGATCGAGTATGTGTAAGGCCGCGTTCCAAGTGGCGCTCCCAATAGTTGTTTTCTAGAGGGATAATATTCTATTCTCTATTTTATTGAATAGAATATTGTGAGTCAAATTACCAACTGTTTGAAGGTAGATTTTCCTGGAGGATTTTCTGTCCTTGTGCTGTTTATGTGCACTATATTCATAGTGCTGTTGATCAGCAGTGGAGTGTGTGAACGGGTCGCAAATCTCCTCTCCTTACGACGTTCCTGGTACTTGTTTATCACTAGGGGAATTATTCTATTTTTGTGTGTTAGAATAGAATACTGTAGGACGAGTTCTGGACAACTCTAAGTTGGATTTTCCTTGGGGATTTTCTTTCCTGTTTGTTATTTCTCCCAAACTCATATCACTGGGGGTGAATGAGTTATCCTTGCTTTAGAAACCTGAAGGGTTCTTAAGTTTGTGCTACAAATACTTAAGTGGGAAATTCAAGTGAGCTCTTGTAGCGGGCTATTTTAGAGTGCTTTATTTTTAAGTCTCTACTCTGTCGCTTCACGACATTTTCAAGTTGAATATGGGAATTGTGAATCGGTTCGCTATTCTCTGTAAAAGTATCCACGTCGATTCAGGTAATTGTATATCAGGACTGGTAGTCCATATGTTTTTCCTTCTCTGTAGTAAGGTGGCCTTCAATTTGAAGAGTAATTTTTCTCAATTGATTTTTTATTCTTGTAGGGAAATCTCTGTCCTTTTCAAGAATAGTTTTTCTCAATTAATTTTCATTCTTTGTGGGGAAATCCCTGTCCTTTTCGAGAATAGTTTTCTCGATTAATTGTTATCCTTGTAGAGAAATTATTATCATTTTGAGTTAATTTTCCTTGCTTAGTTTTTATATTGTAGAGTGGCCCCTGTATTTATTTTGCATAGCAGTTTCGGACTTGCTGTAATTCCTCGTAGGAAAATTCCAATCCTTTTCCTAGAGAACTCAGGTGCAGCTTGAGTTCGTCCCACTCGAAGTCATCAAACTGCAACATCCTTTCTCTTTCTCTATCTTAACTTTTCCTATTCTACAATCCTTCCAGCTCTCAGGTACAGCTTGAGAACTTCCTTGTCGAAAACCTCAGACTGTGACATCCCTTCTCATACTTTCTCTTAATTTTTCTCACTCTAAAATCCTTCCAGCTCTCAGGTACAGCTTCAGAACTTCCTTGTCGAAGTCCTCTGACTGCAACATCCTTTCTCATACTCTCTCTTAATTCTTCCTGTTCTAAAATCCTTTCTGATCTCAGTTCCAGATTCGAGATCGTCCCGGTCGCGGCTTTTCAGACCCGCAAATCCTTTCTAAAATTCCTAGAAACCTGTCTCCTTCAATAGCAAATATTATTTGCTGGTTTTCCCTTTGTAAAATTCATGAATTTTCCCGTGATCTCAGTGGCAAATTAGAGATCGATTTTGTTGTAGTCCTTAGACTGGCAATTGCTTGGAGAAGCCCATTGGAATCTTTTCCTGAATTAGGAGTCTCAGACTCGATATTTCCCTCGTGGAAAATCCTGGAAAAATCCTCTCCTATCCTGACAATGACAGACTGTTATCTTCCCAATATTATTCTACAGACTGTGTCTGTGGAAACCTTTTCTATCAACTCATAATAGTCGACATACTGACTATTAATTTGAAAGCGTTTCAGACGATTGAGAGTGATTTTCATTCCCTTGAGGGCTCTTACAGATTAGCCCTCAATAACCGTCACGCAGTTGCTAGACTGGCGGGGAAATTCTTTTTAGCAGTTTCAGAAATGCTAAAGATCCTTTTGCAGCTACAGGCTCAGGATTCAGAAATCCTTCTCCTAAGATCCTATCCTCTAAACCTTGATTTCCACATAGCTGGGATTTATACCCTGTCTTCAGCTAGCAGGTCCAGCTCGCTGATAGGTAGAGCGCAATTCTCAGATTGCAGATTATTGAACAGATATTTATTTGCTGTTTTGAATAATAATCTCATTATTGATTCTCTGTACCGTATACCCTATACCCTATACCTCAGACCCTGTACCCTATTCTCTATAGCTTACACCCTATACCATGCACTATTTAACTATATCTTAAATACTACTAACAACTCCTTAGTTCCGCCATACCTTTACTCCATAGCGCCCACCTTAAATCCTGTAGTAAAACCTCTTTCTGGGCTTGCAGATCAAGTCTGCCCGCTGTCAACTCGCAGTTGTTTCAGATTGCGTACTACCTTTACAAATAGAATTTTTTGTAGGGATCTGATAGTCAGATCCGTCTCCTTGTATAGGGGTATCTTAATCTCCCTTTACACCCACCCTGTATTCCAAAGGCCGAAGGCCAAATCGGCCAGCAATGACACGGACAAATACTCTTCCCCTGAAATTAAAAGTCTCGGGAAAGGAGCAGAGGGTAGAGAATCAGGTGTGCCGGGCACTCTCTTTAATTCAGGCCTTTTCCCAAGTTATAATAGTAAATTTAATATGCAATAGACTAGAGCCATTATTGTAAGTGAGTTAGCGAAATAAATTATTTTCTCTCTCTATTATGAACGGCCATGACTTCGAGTTTCCCATGATAGATATTTAAAAATTGTGGCTCCGAGTCGTCGAGGAATGTAGATTATGGAATTATCTCTAAAACTTAGCCTTCTTGTCGCGACATAAAGTGAGATAAGTTGGAAAACAGCAAGCATTGAAATTATAACAAACTACCGATTTTGCAGTTACTATTTGGTCCAAAGGCTCTAGAAGCCATGCGACGATTGGTCAAATTGATTCCTTTCGCCCAATAGGAGACCTGTTTCTAAATACAGTAGTGGGGATTCCCCAGTCGAGAGACCAGATTACGTTTCGGAGGACACTTTGCTAGGAGCACTACGAGAGTAAAGATGTAGTCATTATGTTTCGCCCTTTTTGGGCAAGTTTACAAGTTTATATCATTAGTTAGTTTTATTTTTATTAAAGTTTAAATTTTCTAGTAGTGCCATGTCCTGAAAAGTTCAATTGTGTTTCTTCATCATGTACGAATAATTGTTTCTTCAAATAACCGCTAAGGTACGTAAAATAAGGTTAAAATATAATTTAGGGAATTTAATTGATTGAAACTTCCATAAGAGTATGGTATTAACAAAGCCTGTTATTTTTCAAGTTAATAATATTGATTGAGAATAATCCTTTTGATTTTATTAGTGATGGAAGATACTTATAAATTTTTTCTAAAGAAGTATAGAAAGTTTTCAGTTACGTTAAATTTGAGTTATTGTTTCTGGAGATATATTATCGTAGAGTATTGCTGAAAGTCAGGAAGATAGCCTTTAAATTGGAATGAAATTTTTAAGATTATGTTCATATTGAGTTTAAGACTCAATTTTATATTTTTCTGACTGTGTTTTCTCATGGCGTTAAGGCTTTTAACTGAACGCGAATTTATTAAATTATAACAGAACTTTTGAATTATTTGTGAAGAAAGATCCATTAATTCTGATACAAAGAATCAGTAGTTTAAAGATAAAAATCTATATAAAATGAGGATTCAAATAGAATGGGAGAATTTAATTAATTCTATATTAATGACACTCTGGCAAGTAAATTTGTTTTAGATCTGTTAAATTTTGAGAATGAAATCAGAACGTCAAGATAAAATCTAAATTAAATAATTGAATAAACTCCTGTTTTAGCTTTTGATGAATTGTAGGAAGAGTTAGAAATTAATGCTGTATAACATTTATTTACAGCGGTTCATGTGTGTCCCCAAACCAACTTCTTGTACTACCACCCCTTTGGTTCCGCAACTTTATGTAACACCGCTTCAAGACACCCGTTCAGACGACAGGTCTAGGGACGTAAGAGGACGTCGCCGTCAAGCCAAATTCAACCGGTAAAAGCTCACCGCCAAAAACAAGGTACTGTAACCCCGATGATAAAGCAACATACAAACCAACGAAAGTGCAGTGTAGTGAAACAAAGGTTCATTCGAGAATGTCAATAAAAAGTGGGGATTCAAAATTATCATGAAATGGGTTATATGGGTTACTATCGACGAAATTTGGGTTCAACGGTTTTTTTCTTTCTTGAGTAATTTCATGTTGAAATTGATTGGTTATTTTATGACTGATCTTGTTTGGTTTTGTGACGTATTGCTATCTAAACGGGGATAGTAATGCGCCCCCGAATCAGATGAAGAATGTCAACAAAGTAACATGATATTGTTGTTTCTGTTGTTCGATTTTAGCTGCCAATGTTTATTGAAGCTGTTTGTATTTTTCTATTATTTCAAATTGTAGTGTTATTCTATAGTATAAACCTATTAAATCAGGCATGGCAAGATTAATTGAAGTTTTCTTGACTCTAGCCCGGTCACCTGCATGAATTAGGTATAGACTCAGGTATTTTCTAGATGTGTCGGCCTATTTCTAAATTCTAAATTTTATTCAAAATTGTCTTCTTTATCATCTTTAAAAAAGTGCAGGCACACAACTGCGCCACTCTGCTGAATGTTTAGCGAAAGGCACAAAACTGCGCCGACTCTGCTGTCTAGAGATATTTAAATCTCTGGAATTCAAATTTCCTAAAAAAAAATTAAATTTTTCATAACTTACTCTAATCATACTAGATCAATTTTTCTGAGTCTATACTTAATAATTCATTCTGTGAACGTGTTAACTGTCAATATTCTGGGTTTGGAGTTGAATGAATAATTTATAGTTGCTACTCCAATTTTTCTGATGTTTAAATAATTGTAGATGAAATAGGGAAGTTATTAAGTTCAGTAAATCCATTAAAATGAAAATCTTTTGAAGTGCTTAAAGATAAAGTTAGGTATCATTGATGCTTAAGTTGAAAGTATTCTAAAACTTAATATTGAAATTGCTTTTTGAGAAATTGAAGGTTTAACGGTAGAATAAAAATTGGTAGAAGAAACTAGCATAGGTGAAAAACAACTGATTCTAAGTGCTGAATAAATTTTTGTATTCTGTAATTCCGTGAATGATGATAGAAATTATTGTAATGTCAACGTACGTATTCTGGTCTCACGTCTGGTAGTTGAATATCAGTATAGTAGTAGCGAAAGTGAATATTGAGATTTTAAAGGTCAACCCAAGTAAATTAGGAAAATTCGGAAATTATTATGGAAGAATGTTTGAGGAAAATAGGAAATTTTTTTTGATAAGTTTAGGTAGATCGAAGGTAATCAGAGAATAAATAGGAAACTGTTTTATTAGTTATTGTTGATATGTAGTTTTGAAAAGTTGATGAGTAGTTTTGGCCTTGAGATGTTTAAACTAAATAATTGGGTATTGTAGATTAAAGTTGAAACGATGATCAAATCCTTGGGAATTTGTATAAAAATAAGTTGATTGAGTTGAGGTTGTCAAGTCCCTTTATCAGTAATGTTTATTCTCGAAAAGGTGAATCAGTTTTATTATTGGAAATATTTTTTTTTTTTTTGGTGTGTTTTTTGCGGTAGGCATGCGTAGTGATAGTGTAAAGATCCGTTGTGTTGGTGACGTTTCCTGTAGACTGTGGGGAATTTTTTTTGTTTGTTTAGTTGAGACTCAAGATTTAGAGGAGGACACGGGGATGTCCTGCCTATGTGTGTTGTTGAATTTAGGTAATCGGCGCGAGTGTAGGTCCGTGTCCAGAGAGAACGGAGCACTGCCCGAAAGTTGTCAATGTAACAAATCAAGGAATTTAGCTGTGACTAACCTTGCAAATTTGTACGGTGGAATTGTATAATTTTAGCGAAAGGCACCGAAGATGGTGTGAGCTGAGATTTTTTGTATCTAGTAAACGGTCTGGTTCATTCGAGAGTTATGGGGCTCGTCAGTAGAATAACGTAAACCGAAATCTAGAATATTTAGTGAGTCTTCGTAGTGATTGTAAGGAAAGCAATCAGTGTAATGCAGTTTAGGGAAGCCCAGTCAAAAGGTTTGTTAATGTTTGGTAGGAAAGTCAGCCGCAAAAACACAAGTAATAATTAGAAAAAAAAACGGGGTATTATTGAGTTTAAAGTTGCTTAGAAATTTGGTATATGGTAACGGAAATTGAAGGTTTTAGACAATGAATATTTAAAGTGATTAGTTAAGGTATACAAATAAAATAACAGAGAAACTTTTTCGAGTACCCAGGTAATGTTAAAATGGTTATCAGTGAAAGTAGAAATAAATATTGGAACACTAATGAACGGGTTAAATTAAAATAAAATTAACAGTGAAATTCTTCTAGTTGAATTTGAAGTGAAAAGGGAAAATCTCTTGAGTTAAGCATGAGTTTAAATTATTCTGTAGTTGAGAGTTGAAAGGTTGTTTAAAAATTTAAATGGGGATATAAGGTAGAAATATGTAGGAAAATTCGTGTCAAAAAGGAAATAGAATTTTGTTGGGAAGATTAAATTGAGGTAATTAACAGTAGTCGGTCCCTTTAGAGATAAGTAGTCAAAAAGAATTAATAAATAAAAAAAAAATAGGAAAATCTTTAATGAAAGGATAAATTTTTTTAATGATGAATAGTAAAATTGCAATCAAGTTTTCCAAGTTGGGATGTTTTGAGATCTAGTTAAATATGAAATTTATTGTTGAGAAATAATTATGTGAGGCTCCAGTAAGGTTGAAAATGTCAGTGAACTTGAGAATCAGTAATAGTGTATTAGTAGCCTATTAATGTGTTAATGTGTTGGTAAATTCAATAATGTTGGTAATCAGAAGGCAAGCAGTAGCAGTCCAACAATGCTAAGTTAGAGCTGAACTTTCATATTATTAAATCATGCGATGAAAAGTATGCTTCCAGTGTTTAGAGAAAATGTCACGTACTCTAGTGAGAAGCGAAATACAGAATTATTATTGTCGATTAAAGCCTGGCACTTGATCATAGTTCTGTTTTGACTAGCGTTCTGTCGTGAAGGTTTCCTACTGGAATATTATAATGCAAAATCACGCTTGAGTCATGTTGAAAAATATCCGAAACAGATCAGAAAAAAATAGGAAACAGATCAGTCTATTGAAGACAAGATTTTTTTGTCGTGAGTTATAATTGGATAAGTTTTTGTGAGTATGGCGCCACTCTACAGCCTTGTCTCTATACACTCAACGGGATGATTCCTAATGAATGAGAAGGAGAAAAGAGAAAAGGAGTTATGATAAAGATATTTACCGTATTTGTTAGAAGGATTCATTACGGGTTCATGAAGGGTTTATTGGTCAAAGATTTTGTTACCGTACGTGACAATATAATGTATATAGAAGAAATTCCGGAATGTAAATAACTTGCGCAACTAGATTAGTCATTAAATTATGTTATTAACTTCGTAATATTAAATATATTTAGGTAGGTGAATTAGGTTTAATTTTATTTCATGCACGGCTGCATACTCGCGGTAAATGAAATGGTTGTACAGTTTTCCCACGGTAGTAGATAATTGATTGTTTGGCAAATCGGGTGATGATCAATTTTTGAAGTTATCAACAGTCATAATATCCTATGTAGCAATGTATGTATGTGATGTCTCTAATAATCATAAGTTATTTAGCATAAGACGATTTATCATAATATTCTATACTATACCCATTTTCAATAGCTTAATACTCATCCATTCATAGTTAAGAATTATACATTCACATAGTTAGGAGTTAGTACATATAGATAGAATATATTCTCATTCATAAAATAATAAGAATAATGTCTAAGGCCTCATATTTTATATTCTATTCGCTTTATATTTCATATTATTTGTTGATATCCCTATTCTTTATTAGTTTACCTTCCATGATTAATGCAATTATAAACTTATCATTGGTGTATTCAGTTTAACTGCTTCCGTTTTAGTTCACTTTAATACAATTCAGTGATAGAGATTTCCTGCTGGAATACAATAATGGATAGAAATTTTCATAGCTACGGAATGTACATCAAGCGTGTGTCATTGCTCTCCGATGGCTCGCTAGCGTTGCAGTTTCAACCATTATTATCTTTGAATCGTAGTCGATGTAGAATAGTATTGCCTATTGAATTGCTTTATATTGTTAAAAATATGTTGCACTCTCAACTCTATAGTAATGATAGTTAGATTTCAATACATTCAGCAGAGTGAAAAAGTTTCATCCTTTACTATTATAATCAACGTACTCCATATTTTACAACAGCAGAGTAACATAGAACCAATTAAAACTATGATGTCTTTTAAACGTTTTCCCTTGTTGAAGTTTGCCAAGAAAATAACCAGGGACTCAATAAGGTGATTGAAGTATTCAAGATTATTATACTCGGTCCGTCTTTAGTACCTACTTAAAAGGTGGACACGTCCATATTGTTTTGTCCTGACTCTTGCCACAGTTTTAAAGACTCTTGCCACAAATCTCAATTAGTTATACATTTTGCTGAATTTCGGAATGATTAAAGAGATTTCTTTTGAAGAGGGCCCGCTTCAAATTGGATCCTACTATCAATCCAGAAATTCGACTCTCCAAATCATACAGAATGCCTCTATGGTAACATATCCTGATTAGATTTCTTTTTGCGTGTTTCACACCGTAAGGAGGGGGAGTGTGCCGGGCACTCTCTTTAATTCAGGCCTTTTCCCAAGTTATAATAGTAAATTTAATATGCAATAGACTAGAGCCATTATTGTAAGTGAGTTAGCGAAATAAATTATTTTCTCTCTCTATTATGAACGGCCATGACTTCGAGTTTCCCATGATAGATATTTAAAAATTGTGGCTCCGAGTCGTCGAGGAATGTAGATTATGGAATTATCTCTAAAACTTAGCCTTCTTGTCGCGACATAAAGTGAGATAAGTTGGAAAACAGCAAGCATTGAAATTATAACAAACTACCGATTTTGCAGTTACTATTTGGTCCAAAGGCTCTAGAAGCCACGCGACGATTGGTCAAATTGATTCCTTTCGCCCAATAGGAGACCTGTTTCTAAATACAGTAGTGGGGATTCCCCAGTCGAGAGACCAGATTACGTTTCGGAGGACACTTTGCTAGGAGCACTACGAGAGTAAAGATGTAGTCATTATGTTTCGCCCTTTTTGGGCAAGTTTACAAGTTTATATCATTAGTTAGTTTTTTTTTTATTAAAGTTTAAATTTTCTAGTAGTGCCATGTCCTGAAAAGTTTAATTGTGTTTCTTCATCATGTACGAATAATTGTTTCTTCAAATAACCGCTAAGGTACGTAAAATAAGGTTAAAATATAATTTAGGGAATTTAATTGATTGAAACTTCCATAAGAGTATGGTATTAACAAAGCCTGTTATTTTTCAAGTTAATAATATTGATTGAGAATAATCCTTTTGATTTTATTAGTGATGGAAGATACTTATAAATTTTTTCTAAAGAAGTATAGAAAGTTTTCAGTTACGTTAAATTTGAGTTATTGTTTCTGGAGATATATTATCGTAGAGTATTGCTGAAAGTCAGGAAGATAGCCTTTAAATGGAATGAAATTTTTAAGATTATGTTCATATTGAGTTTAAGACTCAATTTTATATTTTTCTGACTGTGTTTTCTCATGGCGTTAAGGCTTTTAACTGAACGCGAATTTATTAAATTATAACAGAACTTTTGAATTATTTGTGAAGAAAGATCCATTAATTCTGATACAAAGAATCAGTAGTTTAAAGATAAAAATCTATATAAAATGAGGATTCAAATAGAATGAGAGAATTTAATTAATTCTATATTAATGACACTCTGGCAAGTAAATTTGTTTTAGATCTGTTAAATTTTGAGAATGAAATCAGAACGTCAAGATAAAATCTAAATTAAATAATTGAATAAACTCCTGTTTTAGCTTTTGATGAATTGTAGGAAGAGTTAGAAATTAATGCTGTATAACATTTATTTACAGCGGTTCATGTGTGTCCCCAAACCAACTTCTTGTACTACCACCCCTTTGGTTCCGCAACTTTATGTAACACCGCTTCAAGACACCCGTTCAGACGACAGGTCTAGGGACGTAAGAGGACGTCGCCGTCAAGCCAAATTCAACCGGTAAAAGCTCACCGCCAAAAACAAGGTACTGTAACCCCGACGATAAAGCAACGTACAAACCAACGAAAGTGCAGTGTAGTGAAACAAAGGTTCATTCGAGAATGTCAATAAAAAGTGGGGATTCAAAATTATCATGAAATGGGTTATATGGGTTACTATCGACGAAATTTGGGTTCAACGGTTTTTTTTCTTTCTTGAGTAATTTCATGTTGAAATTGATTGGTTATTTTATGACTGATCTTGTTTGGTTTTGTGACGTATTGCTATCTAAACGGGGATAGTAATGCGCCCCCGAATCAGATGAAGAATGTCAACAAAGTAACATGATATTGTTGTTTCTGTTGTTCGATTTTAGCTGCCAATGTTTATTGAAGCTGTTTGTATTTTTCTATTATTTCAAATTGTAGTGTTATTCTATAGTATAAACCTATTAAATCAGGCATGGCAAGATTAATTGAAGTTTTCTTGACTCTAGCCCGGTCACCTGCATGAATTAGGTATAGACTCAGGTATTTTCTAGATGTGTCGGCCTATTTCTAAATTCTAAATTTTATTCAAAATTGTCTTCTTTATCATCTTTAAAAAAGTGCAGGCACACAGGATAGGGGGAGAAGTGTAGGTCCGGTAACTCCACCTGTCAGTACGGATACTGACCCCGACCCATACCTGGCTGTAGCTAGTCTGCATTGTAGCAATACTTCGCAATTATTAGATAACCTAAGGGGTGGAATAGGGTATCTTAATAAAACTGACGTCTTGCAACATGGGGCTAGGACGTCTGGCGCCCAAGAAACTCGCGATAAGGGGTTAGGTGAATCCCAATCCGCAATGAGTGTACACAGAGAAGAGACTACTCATCAGGATGATGAAGTCATACAGTCGGTCCGCCGGGAGGACCTCGCGGAACGCGAAGCCGACCCCAGAGTGTCGTGGGCGTATCGGCTGAATAAGGTGGAAGCTTTCAGCTACCTGGAGAGTCTCGGCCTGTCGGCAGCGGGGACTGTAAAGGAGCTGAGGAGGATGATGGTCGAGCACCATGAATCCCGGAATGCTGCTGCCTCTCAACCAGGTACAGAGCCGGCACTGTCCCGCTCTCCAGGCACGTATAGTCAGGGAGAAGTCTGCGACAAGGTAAGAAGTTGGAATTTACATTTTGATGGTGTATCAGATGCTCCCAGTTTCATCGAGAGGCTCGTGGAACTCCAGGGCACATACGGGATCTCTGGGGAGCAATCTCTTATAGCCCTGCCGGAGCTGATGAAGGGAGGGGCCCAACTTTGGATGCAGAATCGTTGCTCCCAGTGGAGGACGTGGGCTGATTTTGTAGAGGCATTCAAACTCTGTTATTTTCCAATTCTTATAGTAACGACCTTGAGAGTCAGATCATTGCAAGGAAGCAGAGGGAGGGCGAACTGGCTGATGAGTACGCCGAAGCCTTGCTTATCTTAATGAGACAGTTAGGTAGTTATGAGGGGGATAGGATGTTTCAAAGATTGTATTTAAATTTATTACTGAGGTATAAATTATATGTTCGTAGTGTAGGGGTTAAAAATATAGATCAGTTGTTAGATGTAACCAGAGAGTATGATGCGATTTGTGCTGAAGAGAAGAACGGGAGGCTATCTCTGAAAAGCACGAAAAATGATGGAGAGAAACAGGGTGATTTTCAACCTAAAGCTGCACCGAAAACGCGAGAAAATAGGGTAGGAGAAATCCAAGAATCTAAATGTTGGAATTGTAATAAAGTAGGGCATTGGAAGTCGAATTGTCCCGAAATTTCTAGTTGTCAGAAGTGTACATAAATTTTTGATCATTTTAAATGTGTCTCGGAAACCAATAAGGTATCAGGAATTGCTGTAGTAAAGTCATCATGCGTTTTAAGTACGAGGTCAAAGTTGGGGGATGAGCGCATTATTGATGTAGAAATTGCAGGGCAAAAATTTATTGCACTATTGGATATGGGAGTAGAGGTATCCTGTATTAGTGAGAAAGCTCTTTAAGTGTTAGAGAAAGTAGGGTGTGTTAGAAAAGAAAATTGTAGTAACCATGAAATATTAACTAATGGGAGGTATAAAAATTTTTCCGCAAAAATTAAAACTAATTTGAAAGTAGAAAATACTTTAGTTTCATTTCAACCGGTAGTTGTAGAGGGGCTTTCCCATGATGTGTCATTGGGTATGTCATTTATGAAGCAGCATAATATGAATATTCAAATGTGTAATAGAATTGTAGAGTGGGAGCCTAGTATAGTTGATAGTGAAGTAATAGGCTGATTACAGCGTGAAAGGATGTCTAAGTCTTGTATCTCAAAAGCTGCTACAGTAGCTAGTGAGAGACAGGAGGATAAGAGTGATAAAGGTGGGGTTCATATCCATGTGGAATTAAGTGGAATAGACCTCAATGCTTAAGTTGATACGACGACAGATAATTCATATATCTCTTCTGAAGTAGCTAAGCGTCTTGGAGTAGAGGGGGAGCCTATATTACCAGTTATTGTTTGTGGAAAAATTATAATTGGAAGGTAGCTATCACACCCGATATAAAATCACGAATGGTCTTAGGTTTGAAAAAATATGAGAGCTGTAATAGAGTTTCAGCCTCATGGTATCCTCTTGAGGAGTAGGGATGATGAGGGTAAATTATCAGTTGTCTCTGGGATGGAGAAGGTAGATAAATTCCCTGTAGGAGAACTTAAAAAGTTTTCACCTATCTCTGTTCAAGCTCCTATAAGCGGAAAAAAGTAAAATTCCATAAGAGAGTTGAATCTATTAAACTTTATCCCTGTTCTCAAAATATAGAGAAGCAGGAGAATGCTTCAAATATTAAGAATAGGCAGGGTAAGGTTGTGGTACTGTCATGGTTTCCTCATAGAGAGTGGGTTGAGTTGAATAGAGCTATAGAATAGAATAGAATTTCATTGGTCATAAAATATTCACATGAATACATGGACTTCGTCAATTTTTTAACACTAAAGTAAGTCAAAACAAACACAAAAACACTAAGATGAGTCAGTATCAGAACAATAAAATAACACATGAATCACATAAAACGATTCCAATCTATTCTAAAATAGTCATGTACGGTGTACAAACATTCATCAATTAACACTGCTTTCAATACTTTTTTAAATTGTGTGCATGTGAGTTCCTTCAAATGGTCAGGTGTGAAGTTTTATAATTTGATAGATGTGAAGTGCCAGTTTCTTTGTGATTTAGTGTGACTGTACAACGGAATTCTAAGTTTGTGTCTATTTCTTGTATTTAAACCATGGAAGCTATTAGAATCATACTTATTCAAATTTCCTCGTACATAACATAATATTTTTAAGACATATAACGACGGCAACGTCAGGATACCTAGGTGGATGAAATAAGGTCTACAATGTGCATTATATGGTAGCTTGCATATCATTCTTGCTATGCTAACTCAGGTTGTAGTGCAACTCATTCAATCGAAAATTGCAGTGGCGAGTTTAGTGGGAAAAGAGAATCGAAAATCCAAACCCAGATAAAGAGATTAGGGGTGAATGACTTCGGTGATAATTTATTCATTCTATTCCTGCTATCAATGGAATAAGAGCCAACAGGGCGGAACGAAGGAGGTGGGTAGTCTTGCTGATGTGTGGAGCGGGTTGCCGAATGTGCGTTTCAAGGCGCTCGAGTATAGAAACAGTACTGTATTAATTAGGTCGATTTCTAATGTGTTCCATATGAGGGGTGAATGGTTCTGTCTTCATCTTTCATCTTTTTCTACTTTTTCTTTACATTCTTCACAGGTGCTGTTTTACTTTTCCTTTCCTTTCAGATTATTAAAAATCTGTTTTGTTGTCAGCTGGGGGCTGTTGTTATCATGTTTGCGACAAAGTTCACTGCTAATTGCTGTTATAATAGTTGGAGCGAAAGGTTGATTTTTTTTAGCATTAGGTCATGCTTATCTTCTGGCTTCGAGAAGCCCGTCCTACTGCACTAATTATTCTTTTTCTTTTCAGCTTGACACTCTTTTTTCATCTCTCTATTTATTCCTCCTGTTAACTTCTCCCTCTCACTTCCTTCTTGTTTTCTTTGGTGTGCCGAACTTCAGGTGTGTGATCACAGATTCAACTGGTACCTCGGATGCTGTATTTTCTTCTCATCGCCAACCCCACCCCCCTCCTTAGTAGGAGTGGGGTGTCACAATGTAAATTTTGTGATGAATGGAGAACTGTCATTCAGTATATGATTCAGTGAATATCCTCTATTTTAGTAGAAGAATAGGGTCAGCAGTCGGATGTATTTTGTTAAGCTTAGAGTCGAGTGTATAAAAATAATCATCATCAGTGACAACCCTGCAATTATCATCAGCGGATTCATCAGAACCAGAAATTTCCAGATTTTGTATACTGGTTTGAGCGTTCTGTTATCTAACATGGAGTCAGCAGCAGTCGTGCCAGAGCGGCCACTTCTTGTAGTTTCTGGTGAGGAAGATTGTTTACTGGCCTAATCTATTATAGTAATTAGAAGTATTGTCATCATGGTTACACCCTGAGCATCAAGATCATCTGAATCATACCCTGACACCTGATCAATGGCGTGATCGTCTCCTGAGACTCCTATTGGTTGGTAATCTCTTTTCCCCTGGCCTCCCAATTTTCCATGGACCCTACTCTGCGAGGAGCAGACCTAGGCAAGAGGCAGTTGTTTGGCGATCAAGTTCATGTACGGCTGCATTCCGTGCGGTGTCCCCAAATGTGGTGTTCTATAGGGGTAATATTCTATTCTCTATTTTATTGAATAGAATATTGTGAGACGAATTACTCACTATTTGAAAGTAGATTTTCCTGGGGGATTTTCTGTCCTTGTAGATTTTATTTATAGTGAAGTAGTTGAGTGATTGGGTTTGAGTACGGCTGTGTTCCATGCAGCGTTCCCAATAGTGGTCTTCTAGAGGGATAATATTCTATTCTCTTTTTTATTGAATAGAATATTGTGAGTCGAATTACCCACTGTTTTGTAACAATATTCATTGTTCCAATTGTGAATGATGAGGATTATGCGAATTATCATGAGAAGTCAGCCTTTTATGAAAATGTATTTCTCTGCTTTGCTTTTTTGCATTGTTTTGTGTCGACTCTGTAAGTGTGTGCGTAGAGGTTATGGTACTAAGAAAATCAACGATTTTCCTGGAGTATCAGCTTGGCTCATGACCTTATAAGGCAAGGAATTTGTGTCCAATTGATTATCAATCATGCCTTATTTGGTTGAGAATTTGGAAAATAGCTGTTGTTTGGTGGGAGAATGTATCTTGAATTATAGTTGTACTGTTCCATTCTATTGGCGGAAATTCTAATGAATAATTTCAATAAAATAGTAACTGCCAATCACAGTTAACATTGGTTAGGTTTCTATCTAGTGAGGTCATTCACAGCTGTCCATGGCAAGACGAGAGAAGTGATGTGTCTTCATTCAGCATCTGTCCATTGCCGCTAGCAGAACTGAATAATGTAGTCTCAGTATTTTGTTTTAATCAAGGCTTTTATGCCAGCTTTAGGCTTGTTAGTATTTGGCTGTGGAACCATCTGTTCCAATAGCATGTTTTAGTTTTTTCCGCCTCAGTAAATGCTTCAATTAAGAAGAGAGGATATCAAATTTGTCATCTAAAAATGGAAATTTTCCTCCTATAACCGCTACTAAGGTACGTCATAGATTTATAATATAATCCAGGAAATTATCATCGATGAAAGTATTAAATTTATTGTGATAGATACATTCAAGTGTAAGTGTATTGTGATAGATTTATTGAGTATAGTCCTTTTGATTCTGATTTTGATTTGAATGTAAGATGGTAATGGTAACTCAAACTGATGAACGATACATGCTCTTGTAGAAATGTAGAGTACCTATAAGAAGGAATTGAGATATTTTTGATTCTAGATTATTTTTGAAGAGGAAGCTATCAACCTAAATTTAAATGACAGTATTTTGTGTTATAGATTTTATTTGTTTTGCAGATTCTAATGTAAAGCTTTCTTCATTCTCTAGGAAACACCTATCATGTAATTTCTCTTTTAAATTGCACTCTATATGTAATTTATGTAAGAGAACAGACTGAACAAACTAACAACAATACTCGAAAGACCTTATTATGAAGTAATTCAATCAACTAGTGAATTATGTATTAGGGAATACTATGTACTCATCTCTTTGTATAAAGGTCATGACCCTGGTTACAAATAAATTCTTCTCTATTAAATCAAGATATTGAAGTGGGTAATGTCTATTTTTGTGTTTTAAAGTAATAAGTATTAATTTGAGTTTTATATAAAGAAAAGCCTGAAGAATGTTGACTTTATGATATACTGATATACTTTATTTAACTGAAGTTGAGTCAATTTGTATTATCCTAGTTTTTTTTTTATTCTAACAGCGGTCAAAGTACGGGTCCATCAAAGTATGGGTCCATCAATGTACGAGTTCATCAGTGTCATCAATGGGTCCATGAATGTCTCGTGAACATGTGTCTTTAAGCCGCTGAGATGCCTCTAAATCGATGTCAGTCCTAGAAGCTTGGGGTATGCTGTCTCCTGACGTGTAGAGCTTAATCACCGAGCCTGAATTCAAATTGAAGAAACAGCTTTGAGGTAACAACTTTTTCCAAATTAAACAAACGTCCCAGGAGCTCCGGATGTGGCAGAATGGGTTTAGTGACTATAGGCTTTTCAAAAGGGAAAGTAAAACGTGAACCATTTAATCAATTAAAACGTGCTGAATTAGAGTCTTTTTTGTGTTAAATTGTAACTTTGAGTTTTGGAAATTGGGAATGGATACATTATGAATTTTATTTATTTGGTTTGAGTAATAGATTTTTTGTTGTATCTTTACATGGAAATGTGAGGCCATATTTTCTCTGTAAGGATCCAGTTGGGAATTTCAGTTTTCTTTGAATTTATATTTTATGATCTATTAAACTACTAAAAGTTGAATTAGCCTATGAAATGTTTAAAGGTCCATAAATGTTTTGTAAATGATATTCTCATCTTAAAGTTGTGAAGAATCGAAGCTTTAAAAGGACCCTACCCTTTTTTCTAAATTTGTTTTGATGTCACATATTTTTTGAATAGTTTTCCAAGATAGAATCCCGTGATGTGATTTTTTAGGAATATTTTGTCTTTGCTTCTTTCATAATAATTATAAAGATACAGAATAGATATTATCAACATTTGATAGTATTTTGATAGTGTTTTAAAAGTTTCCAACTGTGTTATAAATGTGCTAAGAGTTTCTGAATTTTATGTTGATCTTTTCTTAGAATATGTACAGTTATTCATGATTAATTTCTGAGAAATATCTATGATTACTTTCAATTGTTCTTTCTGAAATCAGAGTCCTTCAAGCTTCTCATGATTCAATGAATCTAAGATGTTTCCAATGTAAAGCAGACAGAGTAGGATCTATCGAATTAGCTATATCGGAGATAATTTTCTAAATTTAGTGATTCTATTTCCGGTTTTCATGATGTAACTTCATTTTGTTTCATTAACTGTTGAATTTAACTATACGAGGTGACAATATATTTGATATCTTCTCTCCATTTCGTTGTCTCTCTTGTCATTTCTGCATTCCCGTTCTCTAGCACTAGGTATGTTTATCAAGCATCCCTTTTATTAAGTTATATTGTGTGTGCTTCAAAATTCTAAATTCAAAATTAACTTTCTAAATTCATTGCACGGCACAGTTAAAAGGTAGATTTTCCTGGGGAATTTTCTGTCCTTGTTGATTCTATTTATAGTGCTGTTGTTCGGCAGTGGAGCATGTGAACGGGTCGCGAATCTCCTCTCCCTACGATGTTCCCGGTACTAGTTTATCACTAGGGGAATTATTCTATTTTTTTTGTGTTAGAATAGAATATTGTAGGACGAGTTACGGACAACTCGAAGTTGGATTTTCCTTGGGGATTTTCATCCCTGTTAGTTTTTTCTCCCAAACTCTTATCACTGAGGTTAACGAGTTATCCTTGCTTTAGAAACCTGAAGGGATCTTAAGTTTGTGCTACAAACAGTTAAGTGGGAAATTTAACTAGGCTCTTGTAGCGGGTTTTTTTCAGAGTACTTCATTTTTAATTCTCTACTCTGTCGCTTCACATTTTCAAGATTAATTCGGGGATTGTGAATTGGTTCGTTATTCTCCGTAACAGTATCCACGTCGATTCAGGTAATTGTATGTCAGGACTGGTAGTCCGTATGTTTTTCCTTCTCTGTAGTA
Source organism: Nilaparvata lugens (assembly GCF_014356525.2). Lineage (NCBI taxonomy): Eukaryota > Metazoa > Arthropoda > Insecta > Hemiptera > Delphacidae > Nilaparvata > Nilaparvata lugens. Next base: position 42,927,157 of record NC_052504.1, on the reverse strand, counting down.
AGGTGGCCTCCAATTTGAAAAGTAATTTTTCTCAATAATTGATTTTTTATCCTTGTAGGGAAATCTCTGTCCTTTTTAAGAATAGTTTTCCTCAATTAATTTTCATTCTTGTGGGGAAATCCCTGTCCTTTTTGAGGATAGTTTTCTCGATTAATTGTTATCCTTGTAGAGAAATTATTATCATTTTGAGTGAATTTTCCTTGCTTAGTTTTTATATTGTAGAGTGGCCCCTGTATTTATTTTGCATAGCAGTTTCGGACTTGCTGTAATTCTAGAGCGCAAATCTCAGATTGCGGATTATTGAACAGATATTTATTTGCTGTAGAATTGATTCTACATAATTAAATGTAATAATTTTTATAATTATAAAAATCTTATAATTGATTCTCTTTATCATATACCATATACCTCAGACCCTGTACCCTATTCTCTATAGCTTACACCCTACACCATGCCCTATTCAACTATATCTTAAATACTACTAACAACTCCATAGTTTCGCCATACCTTTACTTAGTGTAGTAACATACTACCTTTACATACTACCTTAAGTGTAGGTCCGGTAACTCCACCTGTCAGTACGGCTACTGACCCCGACCCATACCCGGCTGTAGCTAGTCCGCATTGTAGCAATACTTCGCAATTATTAGATAACCTAGGGGGTGGAATAGGGTATCTTAATAATGGACTTCCTATTTGCTTAGTTAGTTGTACAGCAATTTGAATTAAAAAAATATATAGTTGAATGCAGCTTGCTGGGAAACTGAATGGCATATCTCCTTGCTGTTGATTTTTCCCAGCATATTCTAGATTTACAGCATTTCATGTTATATGACCCAAGTTTGGACGTCGTTCGCACCACGGCATTATAAAGGAATAAAGAAAAAATTCACATTAATTTGACAAAATTAATTATTTATTATATATTCACTAATATAATTAATATATTCACAAAATAAATACACATTACAAAAAATTATAGAAAGCATTAAAGGAAATTTTCTTCACATGGGCTATGATGCCTGTGTCCGAAGAAGAGTCCAAATCATTTAATATATTCATTTTAATTCAGAGGAGGAAACAAGAGGAAAAACTAACTAAAGAGAGAGAGAAAAAATGTAAGAAGGGAAGAGAAGGGGAAAGAAAGAGAGAGTAAAAGGGAGACATATAGGTAGAAAGAGAGAGATAGTAAGAAGAAAATACAGAATAGAAAAGTTTTAATTTGGGTCGAGGATCATCCATCAGGGCCGCCAGGCAAGCACATGCCAGAGACGGACATAGCAAATTAAAAACAGATTATTATTTTCAAAAAACCTTCTAGAAATGGTAAGCAGACCGCAATAACATCTCCGATGTTTCTCTACTCTGTTGGAACAGCCAAGAGAGCAAAATTTTCTTGTACGCGGCATTACTGTATGTGTTAAAGATTGACAACTGAACAGGCATGTTGCAACACAAGCGATGAGCAATATAATAGAGGCATCGGGATGAGGCCAGACTCGTCAATCTAGGCATCCTTATGTTGCTAATGCTAGAGGCACGTGTGAAATGGTCATGATTTGATAAAATTATATTTAAACTTTCCTTTCTTTTATGCATATGCACAAGTAGTGCCTTGATAAAAAGCTGTCGAATATCCAAAACCTAAGACTCCATGAAAAGCTGATCAGTAGGATAACGTCTTGGATGGCCTGTCGCAGCCTTGATAAGTGCCTTTTGCACAATCAGCAGCGGCTTCAAGACGTTCATAAAGGCACCCCCCCATACAACAATACCACTGTGGAGCAGTGCCTGAACATAAGCAAAGTATGCCAATCTTATAATAGAAGGATCTAGCAGGGAGTTTAATTTTTTAAATGAATATATATATTTACTGAGCTTTTACTTTAGGTGCGTTGTGTGCTTATCCCATCTTAGATTCTTATCAAAGTATACACAAAGGTATCTATACTCAGAGACCTGCTCCAGCTCCTGACAATTGCATGTAGTAAGATTCAGACATGTATGAATAACAATAGACAATCCATCCCTTATATTAACATTATGATTACTGAGTTGCAGAGGCATTACTTTTGTTTTGTTTGTATTTAAGGTCAAGGAGTTTTGATAAAACCATTTTTTCAGGGTATTAAGGCCCCATTAGCTCTCCTATAAGCACCATTCCATGTTTTGCCTTCAAACAGTACAGCTGCATCGTCTGCAAAAAGGAACATTTCCCCCCTGGATTCCACCTTCACTATGTTATTTATATAAATAAGAAACAGAAGGGGCCCGAGTGTGCTGCAATGTACCACCCCGTAGTCTACAGTAGCCATGGAGCTTTCAATGTTCAACACTCTAACCACCTGTTTGCAGTTAGTGAGGTAATCTGTGAACCAATCCAGGGGAATGCCACATACCCCGACATGCTCCAGCTTCTTGAACAGTGCTCTTCTATCAATGGAGTCAAACGCTTTCGTCAGATCAAGGAAAGCAGCGACCAGGCAGTTGCCATAAGAAACTATTGAAGACAGATCTTGCAAAGTCAAATAAGGCCTCATTAACACCGACCCCCTCCCTGAATCCATACTGCTCTGGAGCTATAGCTTTGTGAGCTTTATGAGGATGTGGATTGCCAACCATTCATATGTCGTGTGGTATTTTTGATATTTATAAGAGCAGTTGCTAAAATCCCTATTTTGCAAATAAATTCGCAAAAAATTAAGGCCGTCCAGCTCACAAAATTGCTGGGTTCAAACCGCAGCTCTAGCACAGTGGTAGATGCATGAATTTTCCAAGTATAATTGATCAACACAGGGTTCAATGACTGGTGATCGATAATTCTTACCGCTGCTTCCGTGAAGTTCTTGAAGAATACCAATAAGGAAATCAAAAAGATAGTTGATGACTGATTACCAGTAACCATGTATCCAATCGAGAATAATGAAGACCAGCTATGGTTTTTTCTAGTTGATTTTTAAAACGCTTGTCATGAATACAGGTATTCACCAATTTATCCTTCTGAAATTCCGTAGAACTTACAACGCCAGTTCTTAAAGCTCTCTGGATCCTTATATGATATAACTGGAACCTTATTGATATAATTATCAATATGATTTTTCTGGCTGACTAGTATGACTATCATCAAAGGATGATAAGTAATGAATGCTCTTGATAAGATCAATATTAATTGATTCACTAATTTTATGTGCTGCAGAATATTTTTTCTTGGTACCAAGACAGCTCAAATTGTATATCACGAGATGAATTAGGATATAATAAAAACTTCTATGATTTTGTATGCTGACATAAAACATAAAATATATTCCCATAAAATAATATATAGATAAAATATTCTTATATCGATAATTTCTTTAAATAAATTCTTTTCTATGATTTGAATAATTATCACAAGGCTTAACAGCATTCACCGTTGTGAGCTTTAAAAATTATAAATTAGTATTTAATACTGATACATGGACTTCAAGTCATTCAGAATTATGCAATTTAAAACCTGTTTGGTCTGTAGATTTAACATGACATACTTTGATCAATGAGCAAATAATAATTAACCATACAATGATCTCAGGATTTTTATGAGTTCGTGCCGTGCATGGAAGTAAGCTTCCTACATAAACCAAATAAATTCATAAAGTGTTCTTATAGACTATATGATAGCACTCAACACGCTGCAAATTTTTTGAACTTGAATTAATTTATATAGCGCTTTGATCAATTCCCCAATTCACTATTAAAAGGCCTTTAAAATTGAGCTCGTTTGAACTAACACTCACAGTAATGATGTTCTTGAGTACTCTACAAGACCTGTAGAGTAAATTAATTATTTCTAATAATTAATTATGCAGGTCCTTTTAATCTCTGTTGGGCTCGCACGTGGTCCAGATTTCTTATAAATTTCTCTCTGTATTAAAAATATATTTATGGGAACAGATTACAATTAAGGACTCTTCAACAACACTGAGTTCACAGATAAACAAACATTAATTACAAATATTTTACATTTAAAAAAGGGATTGGCTTGATGATTTTAAAATTTAATAGGAAGAAAGAACCCTAATTTCCATGTGCATCCTCACAGATCGGGATCACAAGCCAAAGAGAAATTCAAATTCAAATTCAAATTCAAAAAATATTTATATCCCAAATAATTACAGAAGTGTTACATAACACAAACGTATTATAAAATATGCACGGAAACCCCCTACAAGACTATCCGTCTGTGTATAGTGGGGAGTTCAGTACGGTAACAGTCTTTCACACATCAGTTTAAAACAATAATAATTCCTACATATTTAGCATGCACCTAAATTCTAGATAATTCTAAGGATTTAATTATAATTTCACATCATTTGACATAAAATTTGATTGATTATTCATTTATTCATATGTATCAACAGATTTCAAGAGATGCATGAACCGCAGTGTGTGGGTCCCTGATGAATTCCCAGATAATCAAAAAGAAAAATAAAATTTAATAGAATGAAAAATTAAAAGATTGAAGTAAATGGGAGAGTGGGACAAGGAAAAATACAATATCTTAACAATCCAGACTAGAAAAAAAAGATAACAATATGAAGGAAGTGTAAGTTGGTTTATCAAACTTTGGGTTAGATTGGATTGATTATCGTGCATAGCGGGATCGAAGTAACTGCTCGGACATCTCCCAGCCAATATGGTATAGCCACCTGTCCTCCCTCCTCCTGTACACCGCCAAACTGCATATCTCTGCTTCTTCAATCTCGTCAGGCACATTCCTATAAAGGACGTGCGCCAGGTAAGCAGGATTTGTCAGTTCCGAGCCATGTGTCAGCTGGGGAATTTCAAAGTTATAATTGGATCTGAAGCGTGTTGAATAGATATTATTGATAGTTTCTCCTAAGAGCTCTGTTTTGTATTTTTTTATGTGAATTAACAAAGATTTAATAAAAAGCTGTCTGACATTTAGAACTGGAAACTCTGTGAATAAAAGAATTGTTGGATATCTGTAATCTTTTTTTTAGAATTGTTTTTATAATTGCCCTTTGAGTAACCGCCAGAGGCTCAATAACTGAGGTGGAGGCCCCACCCCAAGCTAGGATTCCGTATTGTACTATGGACTGGACATAGGCAAAATATACGGTTTTGCATTGATTCAAGCTTAACACATGGCTCAGCTCTGAGAAGGCATACAATAGTTTTCTAAGCCTGTTCTTCACACACTGAACATGTTGCTCCCAACTCATCCTGGAATCTAGTACCACTCCCAAGTATTTGTAGTGGTTAACGCGTTCGATCACACCACAGCCACAGCTATCAGACCTAGGATTATTACAGGAATGTATCTTTAATATTAAGGGACCTGGATCAGCTTGGTTCCTTGTTATTATTGGCATATATTTTGTCTTTGACACATTTACCGTTAGGCAATTGTGATTGAACCAATTTTTTATTCTCATTGAGTCAATAGAGGCCTTCTCGTAGGCCTCCTCCCAAGTGCTTCCTGAAGACACAACTGCTGTGTCATCAGCAAATAAGTACAATTCTCCATCCACTTCCACTTTTGATAGATTATTAATATATATCAGAAAAAGCAGTGGCCCAAGAGTACTTCCCTGAACCACACCATAATCAACATTCTCTTTATTACTCACTTCTCCATTAATACAGACATATTGTAATCTATTTTTAAGGTAGCTTTTGAACCATTGCAGAGTGTTATTCTTTATACCTAAAAATTCAAGTTTTTTAATTAGAATAGTCCTATCAACGGTATCAAATGCTTTTGCAATGTCTAAAAATGATAACAATACTTTTTTCTTCTCTTTTAAACTGTTTGAAATGAATCTGGTTAAGTTAAAAAGGGTATCAGAAGTGTTTTTGGATTTTTTGAAACCATATTGGTGATTGGAAATGAAGTTGTTTTCACTCAGGTATTTAGCAAGCTGTAATCTTACACATTTCTCAATAATTTTCGACAGGATTACTAACAGAGAAATAGGTCTGAAGTTTGAGAATGCACTCCTTGGGCCAGATTTATAGATGGGAATGACCTTCGCCGTTTTGAAAGCACCTGGGAAGCGGCCCACGCGAATGCTTAGATTTACTATATGCTCAACAGGTAGTATAAGTTTGTCAATGTTATGTTGGATAACTTGTGTAGGGATCCCATCGCAACCGGGAGCTGATCGGCCCTTCAGGCTCATGATCACTTTGACCAGCTCTTGTCGCGAGACTGGTTGTAGCTCAAAAACAGAGTCTATAGCATGGTCCTCATCACGTACTGCCGGCGCATCACAGGTTACTATGGAGTTAGCTAAATTTGTTCCTACAGTGGCAAAGTATTGATTAAAATTGTTAGCAATATCTAAGGTTTTTTGAGAATCTATAATTTCACCAGGAGGGGAGATTGCACAAACCGGGAATGATTTATTAATTTCAGCACGACCAGAAATTTCGTTGATGACTGTCCAGAATTTTCTTGGATTGCTTGGAAATGATTTTCAGAAAAATTTCATCTCTTCCTTGAATGATTTGTAAGCTTCCTTCTGATTGGCTTTCTAATTTTAGTAAGACTCAATACAATTGGTTACTTCAAATTCAGGGTTTCTTCAACTTTGTTATAGAAAGATAAATAAAAAGTTTTTATATAAAGAAATGGAGTGATTGTCTTAGATTATTCCAATAAATAAATCTCGATATACGATACTATCAAGTAATGTACATTTAATTTTTATATGAGCTTTGTGTACTCTTGGTTTTCATACTTTTTTAGATTGCAATGAATACTCATGCAGCAATAATAGTTGTCCCTATTTATTTACATAAACCTTCCCTAGTGTATATATAATACATGTTTTGTGAGTAAACTTTATAATTCAATTTATACTGGTTGATCGAGCAATCAGCTGATTCGTTAGGTATTGATTCAAATAACTATCGATTTATCCTAGATCGATTGATTTATTTAAAACAAAAACAAAGAATTCTAACCTCAAATGTACATGCAAACTTTTATTTTTTATGATCTTCAAATTATAAATAAGCTGCTTTATAATTTTTAATTCTGCCAATGAATCCTCATTATTGTTGAATTACAATTTTGCATGATTTTCTTATTGCTTTAGATATTATGATTACTCTTTATCACTAATAACATTCGATTTTACTTGAGTGGTACTTTGACTAGGCTATCTTTCCTTTCTATTTTATAATTCTATTGAAGCTCAATAGTTCATTTCAAAAATATTTTGTGGTGCTAAAATACCACGTGACATAATGTGTTCTCTGGTTTCTGATACAAAACGATAATTTGAGAGTATGATATAGTTTTTTATGATCCTGTTGGTTTTGAATCAGAAATCATACAAGTTACAAAGCCTATTAATAGATCTAATGAGAATTGTGTCTCCTAAAAGTTCAACAATAACTATAATGACAAATGAATTCAATTCAAATATATACGCCTTACATCGGCTAACCTCCTACTACATACAATACATAAATATAAATCATCTCCTCCTCCACACAAAAACATAAACATATTTTTCGACTAGTACTTCCGCCCTCAGCTGGAAGCAAATTTGAACGTTGGTACAAAATCATTGCCAACCTAACAACACTATAATTCTCAGGCTTGTAAAATCTAACATTTTCTTTTTCGCTCGATATCAAAATGTGGCTTGTACATTTGATTTCTCTTTCTTAATTAATTTGGGCTTTATGTTTACACAATGAGTAATTTTAATAGCTAATCTTTGGTAATTTACTGACAAGAAATCCTTGGTCATTAACACATGAAATTCTGGCTTAACATTCTTTAGTTGAACAATGCGGTTTTATCATTTGGCAGATAATTTTATTTATTTCCTCCCTTTGAGTTACACTTTAATAATAATAATAATAATAAAGTACTTTTCACAATATTTTTACATATAATTCACATTTTATGACACTTGAACTTCTGGGGTAAGCCATTTTGGTAGTTGGCGATTCATTAGGCATTGGCTGCTTGGGTTCCAGCAGTGAACAGTTGACTTTGTTGGATTTTCGTTTACTCAACTGTCGCCATTTTGCTATCTTTGATTTATACAGTAAGCTGGCTTTTAATTGGGATAATTATTATTTTATTGGTTTGTGAGTGATGATGGTGTTACAGATGGCTTCTAAATTTTCTATTTTTTTGTTTTTAGGCATTGGTTTTGCTGGTCGATGTGGGTACTTGTCTGCTGGATGATTGCGTTGTTTGGCGTTCGTTAGGTACGTATTCAGTGAATGATAAGGCAAGTGACATTTCATCACAATATTATTATTTACCTTCTTATCTTTTAGTGTCTCGATAATACGGTTTGAGATTATAGACCTTGAACTTTGATATTGTAAATAATCTGGTGGTTCTGACAACCGGTTCTCCATCAACTCTCTTATCTGTGATGGCCTAGGATCTTCACTTTGCGTATTTTGAATTCTTCTGGGTTTCAGATTATTTTCGTAAATTTTAGAATTGATTTTCTCAGCATATGTCATGCCCTCACTCATCATTACATTAATAATATATTCTTTGACTGATATCACAGTCATACTCATAATCATCACAAAGTAAATCAATGTATTTATCGTATTTCTCACAACATAACCCCTCAATGAACAACAATCATATACTCCCTTTTTCAATAAACAATTCACTATTCCTTTCAATTTTATTTCACACTTTTCATCATTCATTATTTTTATTTACAACATATTCTTTAATTGACATCATAGTCATACCAAAAATTATAACAAAGTAAATCAGCATACTTGTTAAGCCCATTACATAACCTCTTAGTAGACAATAATCATGTATTTTCTTTTCCAATAAACAATTCATTCTTTCTTTCAATGTTATTGCACACATTTCATCTTCTTTATTAATTATCAATAATTTCTTTCATCATAATCTAGGCCTGTATCTGTTATTAATTCTCCATTTACTTTTAGCATATTCCTTTTATTTATCCTGTAGTTGCAATCACGACGGTAAGCTGCTTGCTTGAACCGTGTGTGCTTTGGGTGCATGTTGGTCTCATTATCCCATTTCGGTGCCAGTTGTCCTCTCTGCATGCTGCCTTCCTTTCCTGGTTGCCTGGTTTCTGTGCCTCTTTTTGGGGTGCTTGAATTTAGTATGAGGACAGTAACTTCTTTTTCGGGGCTTTCCTCTTTGCTTCCTCCTATGGGCCTTCCGGTGTTGGGTTCCATGTTCCACTCTGACGTCGTCCTGCCAGTCTCACTTTCTGCTTGTCTTGGTGGCAGTTGGCTCCTTGAATTTAGTGTGCCACGGGTGGATCCAATGATGCTTGGGTGGTGACTACTCAAACCGGGTATGCTGTGGGGGTGTTGCATGATGGTACACAGGCTCAGTGCATGAAGGCGGTATATCATTTTCAGATTTTATTATTGGCAACTCTTTAATTATTTCTGTGTTGATGCTGCATGTAGTTTTCAGTAGTGGATTAGTTGCTAGTGGTAGATCTTCGGGGGGGAATAGTAGGCTTAGTATAGGTTGTTTTTTACAGATTGAATTTGATGCATGTTTGACTTCTTTATTTGGTGGCGGGTTGTTGCGGTGGTGGATTTGTTCTGGTTTTTGGTTATCTGCCTGTTGTTGTTGATTTGTTTTTATTGTGCATGCCACTGTATATGATGTGTTTACTCTATTGTTATTTTGATTATGATCATCCTGATTTGTGAAATTTATATCCTGTTTATTATCTCTATTCCAATGATGTCTGCTGTCATAATGTGCTTCTCTATGATACCGTTTACTGTTTTGATACTGAAACTTATTTCTGTACTTACTATCAAATGATTGACCTCTGTTGGTATTCTCAGCATACTTTGCCCTTTGCGCATTTGCTCCAGCATTTGCTAAATGATTTTCATTATTGTAATTTTTTCTGAAACTGTTATTATTATTTTAAGATTGAGTAAAATTTCCTGCTCGTCTATTTATGTGATTTGGCTCAGAAGTAGCTGATTGAATGTGGTGTAAACGTTGCATCAACTCTTTGCAACTAGAGATAGGTGGCACAGCTGTCATGTGAACACAAAAAGGAAGTTTTTCCAATAATATGTGGGCCAGTGATGAGTCAGCTAGGGATTCGTCCAGTTGAGAATTCCTATACATCACGTTAGCCACAAATTCAGTATAAGAATGTCCACCTCCATTATCATATGTGCATGATATAATCTCTGATAGTGCGTCCATCTGTTCACGTTTGCTCCAATATTGCTGCAGGAACTGGGAGAGGAAATCCTCCAGGCTATTAATATCTCGCACCCGGCTCTGGAAGAGCATCAGCGGCTCACCAAGTAATAAACTGGATAATTGGAAACGCCACACTAACCAAGAGGTGGGTATAAGTTCCTGAATGGCTCTTATTTGATCCACAAATGGTCTGGGCTGCATGTGACGGTAGGAGTTATCGAATTTTCCAAGATATTGGAAGAGTTGAGTGCCGTTTACTACTTCAGTGGGTGTATAATGCATTCGACTGACTGGGATACTTTCCATGCATGTCTCTATTCTGGAGACTCGTTCTTCATTTGCGGTCCATTTATCATTCATAATTTTCCTATTCGCATTCACTTTGTCATACAATTCGGTTAGCTTCAACTGTTGTCCGCCTATGGCATTCTCCAACATGCCATATCTCTCTCTTGATTTAGTCCCCTCCTCCGTTAAGCTTGCTATACATGTTTGCACGTTACTCTGTTCTATAACTATCTTTACTATTTTCTTATAATTTTCTTCCACCTTTGACTCTTTCTGAAAATGAAAATGAAAAAATTCTTTATTAGGCGGAGTTAGGACTTTTAAGTCCTCTCTACCACTCAACCTCAACATAACAAATGCAATTGAAAAAAAAATACAGTGTAACTTTATATATATATATAGAAATACATTAAATAATAAAGCTACAAAATAGAAATATAGTTGGAACAAAACAGTCAATCTGCATTTAGACTAAAAAAAAAATCAATGATATAATTCAAGAAACAATAGTAAAAAAAAGGAATTATTAATATAATCATTCATACAACATTCACACAGCCCACCAGACCAGTTCCAAGCGCCAACCACACGCTACCCCCGCAGACCCGCCAACAAAATCCGCTTGACCTCCACCCCAAAGCAAGCACGCCCATCAATGGCCCGGACAGAAGCAGGGTTTCTCACATTTATTTTCCAATACTTTTTCCATTACAGTTCCTATGATAGTGGTACCTAGCTCCTTACCTGATATGTCCACCTGTTTTCCTATTCCTTGGGTACTTCATCCAACCATCCATTTACCTGACAGGTGACATCATCTATACGGCTTTCTAACTCTTTGATGACTGTAGATTGCATATCTATTTTAATGTCTATCATACTTCTCACTTCCTCTTTGAAGCTAGAAAATTTCTCACCCATAGCTTTGACATCCTGTGTGAAGTGGTAAATTGTAAATCCTTCATAGATGATATGGTGTTCTTGATATTTATAAGAGCGGTTGCTAAAGTCCCTATTTTGCGAATAAATTCACAAAAAGTTAAGGCCATCCGGCTCACAAAATCGCTGGGTGAAAACCGCAGCTCTAGCTCAGTGGTAGATACATGAATTTTCCAAATATAATTAATCACCACAAGGTTCAATGACTGGTGATTAATAATTCTTACCACTGCTTCTATGAAGTTCTTGAAGAATACCAATAAGGAAATCAAAAAGATATTTGATGACTGATTACACGTAACCATGTATCCAATTGAGAATAATGAAGACCAACTATGGTTTTTTCTAGTTTATTTTTAAAACGCTCACCATGAATACAGGTATCCACCAATTTATCCTTTTGTAATCAGTAATTACATGCCAGTAATCAGTCAGAGCTCGGTCGAGACGGTTGTGTTTTTGCTTTCTCTCTTATCTTTGATGATTAGAGCCTAGCAAGTTTTCGCCTTACGGACTACTTGGCTATAGCCTTCTAACTTGTTTTTGAGTGATTCGTTTCAAATTAAATATCTAATTTAATTTATATTTTGCGGTTCCTATTGACTTTGATCATGAGTGCATGCGGGATTTGTAAGCAGTCGGTTCGTGACTCAGCTGATCATCTTCGCTGTGGTGACTGTTCTGTTTTATTTCATATTTTTTGCCTTAATATCAGGCAAGAGGATTTTGAGTTTATTAAAGCCTCCTCATGGTTTTGTCCTGAGTGTTTGAAAAAACAGCGTACGTCACGGTTGCAACACTCAGACACTACGCCGGTCAGGGTTGGTAGGGACTCGGGAAAAGTTGTTCAACAGGATAAAAATTCTAAACGTGTTTCAATTGAATCTTTGGAACAATTAATAAATAAAGGACTAGAACAATTAACTGAAAGCATTAATGAAGTGAAGTGTATCGTCAAAGCCGATCAGGATAAACAGGCTAAGTTACAGAGCCTTATAAGTAATCAGGAAGTGATAATTAGCAAGCAGCAGGGAATAATCGACTCGCTCAGGAAGGATTTAGACTCTGTGCTTTCTAGACTCAACGCGGCCGAGCAGCGCCTGGATGGCAGGAACAATGCACCTGGAACAATACTTTTGAACTTGATGTGCAGGAACAATACTCAAGAAGGGGCTGTCTGGAAATTCACGGCATTCCTGAAAAAGCGCAGGAGGATGTACTGCAGACTGTAGCTGAGGTGGGGCAGGCGGTGGGCTTCGAGCTGACTCCATCAATGGTGTCCGGCTGTCACCGACTGGCGACGAGGAGGCGAGGGGGGGGACAGGCTGCGACGCCGCCTCCGCCGGCCGCTATCTTCGTGCGCTTTGTGCGTCGCCCTGACGCCGACGAATTCATGGAGAAGAGGAGGCAGTTCGGGGTGCTCAGGAGGCATCAGGTGCAGGGCCTTCAGGGTCAGGGTCTAATCTACATCAATAGGAGTCTAACAGCTGCGAGAAGAAAACTCCTTGGCACAGCTCGGCAGCTCAAGAAAAAAGGCCTGATCAAGGACGCGTGGGTTGACAGAGTGGGACGGATTTGTATTCACAAGGACGAGAAGGGAGCCCCTATTATTGTGAATTGTGCTAAGGATTTGGACTTTCCACCAATGTAGATAAATATTTTTCTTGATGACTTTTACATAAGGAGTCTTCACATTTAACGTAATTAATATTTATCATTGCTATACTATTTTTCTGATAATTAGATTATAAAAATCAAACATGCCATAATTCAGTTGATAAGTTAATAGTATCAATGAATTAATAATTGTGATTGATTGATAGATTACTAAGTTACTGGTTAGATTCATACGACACCACTGTAAAATTTTATTTCTTTGGCCTACTTTTTCAATTTGTATAATTGTTACTTGAATTTTGACAGCATTATTAACGCTTTCTTGCAGTAGCATAAATATTTTTTTTTCTAATTTTTGACCGTCAAGTTTATCTATTGTAGATCTTTTGTGCCTATGGCTCACAATCGTTCAATGTGTAATAATCTGTAATTGATTGTGATAGCCTACTTACATTCAATTCCTTTATCTAATAAATCGTATAATCGTCAATAATAATTTTAGGTAGCCTATAATAAATTTCCATCTGATTAATATGAACCAATATTATCTGACAGTTCATTTCTACCGATGAAATAGTTGGGTTCTAAGCTAATTGAGGTGAATAAAGTGATATTTTGATGAGAGGGAATCTTGTGCTTGGAGTATCTTTTGATAATGATTTATCATTCGTTGTTTTAGTTCTTACCTTATCTTGCATTATTGTGGTTGTGATAAAATTTATTGTTATTTTCCATCTTTGCAGTGGTGTCGATTGAGAGTGGAATATTATTTTCAAGTGTCTATTGTCATTTTTCACTGAGGACAGATATTTGTTGATATGATGATATTACTTTGAATTTGATCACAATTTATCACTGGTGGCATTGACAATTATTATTGTTAACTTATGTAGGAGTAACTGTGACGCTCTCTGTTTGACTCAAAATAATTGATAGGCCTACTGCTATTATGATTGTAGTTACAATTTGTTATCAGGGCTCTTATCACACTGGTCCTTTCAATGTCGTTAACAGTAACTTCAAGTGATTTTCTTTCTTTCTATTTGCGAAATTGATTCTCTCCCTATTAGTATTCTTTTTTTTCTCAGAGGGAGGTGTGTTTATAATTCCCCGCGTAGGGTTGGGAGGCTTGGGCTGTTTGTGGTCCGTGGTGCTATTTGAATAAATAAATAAGTTTAGTTAATTTTTTTGTTTTAATCTTTCTCAGTCTCTCTCTTGTTCTCCATCTTTCGTATTCTTCTTTCATCTTCACTTTCTACTCATCATACTATTCTTTTTCTCTCTCTCTCTCTCGCTCTTTCTCCCTCTTCATAGTTTCATAAATTATTCTGGATTTTAATATTCTTTATCAGAATGTAAGAGGACTTCGCTCCAAAATTCCATCTTTTTCCCGGGAGTTATTGAAGTGTGATGCTGACGCAATAATTCTCACTGAAACTTGGTTACACGATGGGATTCATAATGATGAATTATTTGTTGAGCGTTATACTGTTTTTCGTAAGGATAGGCCGGGCAATCTAGGTTTGAGGGGAGGTGGGGTTCTGATTGCTGTACGTAGCTCATTGAATGGAACTTTATTGTCTGATTTATCGTCACCTAATTTTGAATCAATTTGGATCAAGATTTCATTAAATAATGCACAATATTACATAAATTCTGTTTACTTTAAACCATCGACTCTATTTGAAACCTACCTTCAATATTTTGAGTTGGTTGAATCTTTCAATGATATTTTTGATGGTAATGTGTTAATTGTTGGAGACTGGAATATCCCAGAGATCAATTGCTCCGATTTTGATTTCAGTGGCGGTTCTCGTCTGGCGGTCGCTTTGGGTCAGTTCATGGGAGTGCTTGGTTTGGAGTCTCGTAATGGGGTTTTGAATGGTAATGGTCGAACCTTGGATCTAGTTTTGAGCTCGTTTGATGTTGAGGTGGTGAGATCTGATGATTTTCTTGTGGCTGAGGATAGCCATCATCCAACTCTTTCTGTTTCTTTTCCAATAATTTGCGCTGGATCTGATCACCTTGATGAATTGTACAAACTGTACTATAATTTCAGGAGAGCTGATTTCTTTGGTCTTTATGAATCTTTAAGAGATGCTGATTGGTCTGGAGTTTATTTGTCCTCAGATGTCAATGGGGCAACCGAATCATTCTATCGACTCATTTATTCCTGTTTTGATTTATTTGTTCCAAAGAGAGCTGTTACTAATGCAACTGGTAAGTATCCTCAATGGTTTACCAAGGATATAATTAGTGACATAAACCGAAAGAACAGATGTGCCAGGAGGAGAAGAGTCTCGGCTTATCATGATGAGGAGTTCCGGAGACTACGTTCAGGTTTGAAAAGAAAAATTTCCGCAGCCTATCATAACTATATAAATTCGGTTCAATTGAGCGTTAAGGGTGATATGAAAGGTTTCTGGACCTACATTAACAATAAACGTAAAATGAGACGTACTGAGAATGTGATGAAGTGGAATAATAGAGTTTTCATTGGCAATGACATTTCGGATGGTTTTGCTGAATACTTTTCATCTGTATTTAGCAAAAGTGACAGTAACACTGAAGCACGAGACAACCTGATCAATCACTCTCCTTTTCACATTGATGCAATCTCGTCAGATGATATTTATTTATCCATAAGAAGTCTCAAGGGGGTAGGATCAGTTGGCCCTGATGGTATCCCACCTTATATTGTCAAGGGTTGCTGTGAATTGTTTTTGGAACCACTTAAATTCATTTTCAATTTAGCACTAAAGACATCTACGTTCCCAGATCTGTGGAAGCAGGCCAAAGTAATTCCAATTTTCAAAGCTGGTAGTAGACAAGCTATCAATAACTACAGGCCCATTTCTATAATAAACTGTTTTGCTAAAGTTTTTGAAAAATGTATTTATAAGAAAATCTTTGGTCATGTTAAACCATTACTGACTGAACATCAGCATGGGTTTTTGCCTGGGAGATCTACTGTCACCAATTTGTTGCATTTCCGAAGTGAGGTATCAGCCTATCTTGATAGGGGTTTGCGTGTTGATACTGTGTACACTGATTTTTCTAAAGCTTTTGACACTCTGAGCCACAAGGTGTTGTGCAATAAATTGTCACTCTTTGGATTTTCCATTCCAAGTGTTGGGCTTATCTCCTCGTATCTGTCTGACCGAGTTCAATCTGTTTCTTTTGGTGGTAACCAGTCTAAATTCTATACTAGTTCGTCAGGCGTTCCGCAGGGTTCTAATCTGGGTCCTCTACTCTTCCTGCTATTCATAAATGATTTGCCTGGAGTCCTAAAGCATTCTTCTTGCCTTCTCTATGCCGATGATGTAAAAATCTACAAGGTGATTGAGTCGGAGGATGATTGTCGAATGCTTCAGAGTGATGTGGATGGCTTATTTTGCTGGTGCAGTGAAAACCAGCTGAAGATCAACATTGATAAATGCGCTACTGTAACTTTCACAAGGCAGAGAGACCCCCAGGTTCCTGTTTATACTATCAATAATCTAGTAGTCAAGCGTGTTGATCAATTTAAGGACCTTGGAGTGTATTTTGATTCTGAGCTTAAGTTTCATTTTCATTTGAGGAATTTATGCTCCAAGGCGTGCCAGCAAATAGGATTTATTCGCAGAACTTGCTCTCATTTCAATGAAATTTCAGTTCTTATTCTGTTGTACAACTCACTTGTTAAAAGTTTGCTCAATTATTGCTCCGAGGTGTGGCATCCTTATCTAGTTTCTCAGAGTGTGGAGATTGAGAAAATCCAGAATAAATTTTTAAGATTTTTGTACTTTAAACACTTCAATGCAGTTTGTCCTTTCAATTACCCAACTTCTGATCTGAGAGTAATGTTTCAAATGCAATCCCTTGGGGCATCGCGTAACTGCAGATTGCTTGTATTCCTGTATAATCTTTTAAATGGAAGGATTGATTCTTCTTACCTTCTTTCTTTGCTTAACATCTATGTCCCCCAAGTGGCTCGGCGTTCCAGTTTTAGGTTCCAGCTTCCTCAGTGCAGAACCAATAATCACTATAATTCTCCAGTTAATCGTATGATGTGTCTTTTTAATCTTTGTGGAGCTCATCTTGATCCATTTCATTTGTCAACTTTGCAGTTCAAGAAAGCTTGTGCAGCCCTATACCCACCATCTTTCCGCCGGTAATTCTATGTAGGTTATTATCTTTTTTTTGAATCTTCTTTTCTCTTCACCCTGGTCTCCATAGTCATCATCATCATCTTCATTGTCAGAATCATCTCCAGCATCATCATCATCATCATCAGCATCTTCATCTCTCATAAAATTTATATAAATTTCCTCTTATTAGTAATGATTTTATTTTTGCATCTCTTTTTTTCAATTAATTTTATCTAAATTTGCATTATATTATTCAGATTTTTATTATCATTTTATTATTTTTATTTTATTTTATTAGTTTTTAGTTTATTAGTTAATTTTTTTTTAGTTTATCACGCTTAGTTTTATAACTTTATTCAGTTTTGTAGTTTGCTTTTTTTGTTATTTTTATTATTTTCAGGAGTATATTTTATTTATTGTGTTAAAATATATATTTTTAAGAAATTGATGTATTTTCTATTGTTTTGATTGGGGAGCAATTTTTGGGGCTTGCCCTGTATGCGCCCATATTGTAATTAAATAAATAAATAAATAAATAAATGCCAGTTCTTGAAGCTCTCTGGATCCTTATATGATATAACTGAAATCTTATTAATATAATTCTCAATATATTTTTTCTGGCAGACTAGTGTGGCTATCATCAAAGGATGATAAGTACTGAGTGCTCTTAATAAGATCAATATCAATTGATTCACTAATTTTATATGCTGCAGAATATTTTTTTTCTTGGCACTGAGACAGCTCAAACTGTATATCACGAGATGAATTAGGATAAAAATAAAAACTTCTATGATTTTGTATGCTGACATAAAACACAAACTATATTCCCATAAAATAATATATATAAAACATTCTTATATTTATAATTCCAATATATATAAATTCTTTAATAGTTAAACAATTATCACAGGGTTTACTAGCATTCACAGTTGTGAGCTTTGAAGATTAAAAATTTATTATATTTAATACTGATACTTGGACTTCAAGTCAATTCAGAATTCTACAATTTAAAACCTGTTTGGTCGATAGACTTAATAGGACAAGCTTTAATCAATTAGCAAATAATAATTATTAAACTAATATTTAAAAATCTCAGGGTTTTTAATGAGTCCATGCCGTGCATGGAAGTAAGCTTCCTACATAAATCAAATAAATTCATAAAACGTTCTTATAGACTATAAGATAGCACTCAACACATTGCAAATTTTTCCTTGACTGAATTTATTTATATAGCGCTTTGATTAATTCCCCAACTCTAATTAAAAGGCCTTTATAAAACAAGCTCATTTGAACTAACACTCACATTAATGATGTTCTTGGAGGTCTTGTAGAGTAAATTAATTATTTCCAATAATTAATTATGCAGGTCCTTTTTGTCTCGGCTGGGCTCGCGCATGGTCCAGGTTTCTTATAGATTTCTTTCAGTATTAAAGATTTATGGGAACTGATTATAATTAAGAACTCATTGACAGCACTGAGTTCACAGATAAATAAACATTGATTACAAACAGTTTACATTTAAAAAAGGGATTGGCTTGATAATTTTTAAAATTAACAAGAAGGAAGAACCCTAATTTCCATGTGCATCCTCTCAGATTGGGATCACAAGCCAAAGAGAAGTGATTTTCAGAAAAATTTCATCTCTTCCTTGAACGATTTGTAAGCCTCCTTCTGAATGGCTTTTTAATTTAGCAAAACTCAATACAATTGGTTACTTCAGATTCAGGGTTTCTCCAACTTCATTATAGAAGAATAAATAAAAAGTTTTTATATAAATATATGGAGTGATTGTGATTGTCTTAGACTATTCTGATAAATAAATCGTGATATACGATACTATCATGCAAAATACATTTAATTTTTTATATGACTTTTGTATACTCTCGATTTTTGTACTTTTTTAGATTGTAATAAATATTTATGCAGCAATAATAGTTGTCCCTATTCATTTACATGAACCTGCCTTAGTATATATAATACATCTTTTGTGGGTAAACTTTATAGTTCAACTTTTACTGGTTGATCGAACAATCAGCTGATTCATTAGGTGTTGATTCAAATAACTATCGATTTATCCTAGATCGATTGATTCATTTAAAGACATGAACAAACAATTCCAACCTCAAATGTACATGCAAACTTTTATTTTTCATGATCTGCCAATAATAAATAAGCTGCTTTATAATTTTCAATTCTGCCAATGGATCCTCATTATTGTTGAATTACAATTATGCATGTTTTTGTTATCGCTTTAGATAATAACCATATGATTACTCTTTATCGCTAACAACATTCGATTTTACTTGAGTGGCTCTTGACTAGGTTATGTTTCCTTCCTATTTTATAATTCTATTAAAATTCAATAGTTCATCTCAAAAATATTTTGTGGTGCTAGAATACAACGTGACACCTGTTGTATAGCTTTGATATTTTCTATGATATTTTCTGTGATTTTATCTTGGCTTGCTTGTATATCTTCTTGTATTTTTTTAGCTTGTCCTTCTAAGGCTTGGCTGAGCAAGAGTTTGAATTCGTTTATGGAATCATTTGCCATGAGATTGGTAGTATAACTGACTGAAGAGTCTAATGTGGTGTTGAGTTTTTCTAGGTTGGTGGTGGCGGATGTCGGTTAACTGGTCACTTCGGCCGGCGACTTGATGGTGGTGTTCCCTGTTCCCTCGGCGGTGTTTGAAGTGGCCTGTGGAGATGTCGGTACTGGTTTGGACGCCCTCACTCCCTCATCTCCATCAGCTGGACTTTCCTCGGTATTTATAGCATCAACGGCATTCTCAATCTCAGTAGAGGACAGTTGGGCCAGGTTTTGCGGGTTGAAATTGACGGAGCATACGCTGCCTCCTTCTCTCTTCCGTGGAGTCTCCACTGCATTGTCCTGGGGTTGTTGATCGGCCGGTGTCATGTTCGTAGGGTTCTGGGGATGGTCGCTAAAGTAGGAGATTTGTGAGTTAGCCAGAGACTGGTTCATGGTGACGATATTATGGAATACTTTGAATAAGTTGCCAAGTGTACTACCAAATTACAGGAATATTAAAATGGACGTACTGATAGTGCCTATTTTGGATAAGATTGTGTGGTGATAAAAGTTTCAAGTGTCATGTACATATATTACACGAAGATCTTCCAAGTGATCCAGGTACTACTATAAACATGGAGAAAATTACTACTAATATAGCTCTTAAAATTTTAGGTAATTTAAAATAACCTATAACCCTGGTCAGCATACAATCTTTAGATTCAAAGATCAAGATCAAAATTTTGCTATAAATTTTATGGAAATTTCCATCCAATTTTTCTCTATTATTGAGAATTATGTTATCAAACTTGTGTGATACAGTTTGTCTGTATTTATGCAGCTAGAAAAATTTCAACTTGAAGAGAAACTCAATTTTTTTAGCCAGAAACTTACAATAGATCATCAGATATATCCTGTTGAATCAACTTCAGATTATACTTCTTGCAGAATTCAGTTTTATTTATAATTTTATTAAGCATTGATAGTAAGGTTGAGTAGGTAAGCTTTTCATCATGCCTCACGCTTGTGGTGCCATTGTATAAGGATGTGGATTGCCAACCATTTATATGTGGTGTGATATTTTTGATATTACTGAGAGCAGTTGCTAAAATCCCTATTTTGCGAATAAATTCAAAAAAAGTTAAGGCCGTCCGGCTCACAAAATCGCTGGGTGCAAACCGCGGCTCTAGCTCTGTGGAAGATACATGAATTTTCCAAATATAATTAATCACCACAAGGTTCAATGACTGGTGATTGATAATTAATTCTTACCGCTGCTTCTATGGAGTTCTTGAAGAAACCATCAAGGAAATCAAAAAGATATTTGATGACTGATTACCAGTAACCATGTATCCAATTGAGAATAATGAAGACCAACTATGGTTTTTTCTAGTTGATTTTTGAAACACTCACCATGAATACAGGTATCCACCAATTTATCCTTTTGAAATTCCTTAGTACTTACAATGCCAGTTCTTGAAGCTCTTTGAATCCTTATATGATATAACTGGAATCTTATTAATATAATTATCAATATGATTTTTCTGGTGGACTAGTATGACTATCATCAAAGGATGATAAGTGATGAATGCTCTTAATAAGATCAATATTAATTGATTCACTAATTTTATGTGCTGCAGAATATTTTTTCTTGGTACCAAGACAGCTCAAACTGTACATCACAAGATGAATTGGGATATAATAAAAACTTCTATGATTTTGTATGCTGACATGAAACTTAGAATATATTCCTATAAAATAATATATATATATATATATATATATATATATATATATATATATATATATATATATATATAATATTCTTATATCGATAATTTCTTTAAATGAATTCTTTTCTATAATTTGAATAATTATCACAAGGCTTAACAGCATTCACCATTGTGAGCTTTAAAAATTATAGATAAGTATTTTATACTGATACATGGACTTCAAGTCAATTCAGAATTCTACAATTTAAAACCTGTTCGGTCTGTAGATTTAACATGACATACTTTAATCAATGAGCAAGTAATAATTAACCATACAATGATCTCAGGATTTTTATGTGTTTGTGCCGTGCATGGAAGTAAGCTTCCTACATAAATCAAATAAATTCATAAAGCATTCTTATAGACTATATGATAGTACTCAACACGTTGCGAATTTTTTAAACTTGAATTAATCTATATAGCGCTTTGATCAATTCCCCAATTCACTATTAAAAGGCCTTTAAAATTGAACTCGTTTGAACTAACACTCACAGTAATGTTGTTCTTGAAGGTATTGTAGAGTAAATTAATTATTTCCAAAAATTATTTATGCAGGTCCTTTTCATCTCTGTTGGGCTCGCACGTGGTCCAGATTTCTTATAAATTCCTCTCAGTATTAAAAAGTATATTTATGGGAACAGATTACAATTAAGAACTCTTTAACAACACTGAGTTCACAGATCAACGAATATTAATTACAAATATTTTACATTTAAAAAAGGGATTGGCTTGATGATTTTAAAATTTAATAGGAAGAAAGAACCCTAATTCCCATGTGCATCCTCACAGATCGGGATCACAAGCCAAAGAGAAATGATTTTCAGAAAAATTTCATCTCTTCCTTGAATGATTTGTAAGCTTCCTTCTGATTGGCTTTCTAATTTTAGTAAGACTCAATACAATTGGTTACTTCAGATTCAGGGTTTCTTCAACTTTTTTATAGGAAGATAAATAAAAAGTTTTTATAAAAAGAAATGGAGTGATTGTCTTAGATTATTCCAATAAATAAATCTTGATATACGATACTATCAAGTAGTGTACATTTAATTTTTCATATGAGCTTTGTGTACTCTTGGTTTTCATACTTTTTCATATTGCAATAAATACTCATGCAGCAATAATAGTTGTCCCTATTTATTTACATAAACCTTCCCTAGTGTATATAATACATCTTTTGTGAGTAAACTTTATAATTCAACTTGTACTGGTTGATCGAACAATCAGCTGATTCATTAGGTGTTGAATAAAATAACTATCGATTTATCCTAGATCGATTGATTCATTTAAAGACATAAACAAACAATTCTAACCTCAAATGTACATGCAAACTTTTATTTTTTATGATCTGCCAATAATAAATAAGCCCCTTTATAATTTTTAATTCTGCCAATGGATCCTCATTATTGTTGAATTACAATTATGCATGTTTTTGTTATCGCTTTAGATAATAACCATATGATTACTCTTCATCGCTAACAACATTTGATTTTACTTGAGTGGTTCTTGACTAGGTTATCTTCTTGTATTTTTCAGCTTGTCCTTCTGAGGCTTGGCTGAGCAAGAGTTTGAATTCGTTTATGGAATCATTTGCCATGAGATTGGTAGTATAAATGACTGAAGAGTCTAATC
Organism: Nilaparvata lugens; assembly: GCF_014356525.2. NCBI lineage: Eukaryota > Metazoa > Arthropoda > Insecta > Hemiptera > Delphacidae > Nilaparvata > Nilaparvata lugens. Next base: position 42,904,030 of record NC_052504.1, on the reverse strand, counting down.
TGGTGTTGCATTTTTCTAGGTTGGTGGTGGCGGATGGCGGTTGACTGGTCACATCGGCCGGCGACTGGATGGTGACGTTCCCTGTTCCCTCGGCGGTGTTTGAAGTGGCCTGTGGAGATGTTGGTACTGGGTTGGACGCCCTCACTCCCTCATCTCCATCAGCTGGACTTTCCTCGGTATTTATAGCATCAACAGCATTCTCAATCTCAGTAGAGGACAGTTGGGCCAGGTTTTGCGGGTTGAAATTGACGGAGCATACGCTGCCTCCTTCTCTCTCCCATGGAGTCTCCGCTGCATTGTCCTGGGGTTGTTGATCGGCCAGTGTCATGTTCGTAGGGTTCTGGGGATGGTCGCTAAAGTAGGAGATTTGTGAGTTAGCCAGAGACTGGTTCATGGTGATGATATTATGGAAACTTTGAATAAGTTGCCAAGTGTACTACCAAATTGCAGGAATATTAAAATGGACGTACTGATAGTGCCTATTTTGGATAAGATTGTGTGGTGTTAAAAGTTTCAAGTGTCATGTACATATATTACACGAAGATCTTCAAGTGATCCAGGTACTACTATAAACATGGAGAAAATTACTACTAATATAGCTCTTAAAATTTTAGGTAGGGTCTTATCTTCCTTGATATCAATAAAATTCTTATATTTGAAATAACCTATAACCCTGGTCAGCATACAATATTTAGATTCAAAGATCAAGATCAAAATTTTGCTATAAATTTTATGGAAATTTCCATCCAATTTTTCTCTTTTATTGAGAATTATGTTATCAAACTTGTGTGATACAGTTTGTCTGTATTAATGCAGCTAGAAAAATTTCAACTTGAAGAGAAACTCAATTATTTTAGCCAGAAACTTACAATAGATCATCAGATATATCCTGTTGAATCAACTTCAGATTATACTTCTTGCAGCTTTCAGTTTTATTAATAATTTAATTTAGCATTGATAGCAAGGTTGAGTAGGTAAGCTTTTCATCATGCCTCACGCTTGTGGTGCCATTGTATAAGGATGTGGATTGCCAACCATTCATATGTGGTGTGGTATTTTTGATATTACTGAGAGCAGTTGCTGAAATCCCTATTTTGTGAATAAATTCACAAAAAGTTAAGGCCGTCCGGCTCACAAAATCGCTGGGTGCAAACCGCAGCTCTAGCCCAGTGGTAGATACATGAATTTTCCAAATATAATTACTCACCACAAGGTTCAATGACTGGTGATTGATTAATAATTCTTACCGCTGCTTCTATTAAGTTCTTGAAGAATACCAATGAGAAAATCAAAAAGATATTTGATGACTGATTACCAGTAACCATGTATCCAATTGAGAATAATGAAGACCAACTATGGTTTTTTCTAGTTGATTTTTAAAACGCTCACCATGAATACAGGTATCCACCAATTATCCTTTTGAAATTCCTTAGTACTTACAACGCCAGTTCTTGAAGCTCTCTGGATCCTTATATGATATAACTGAAATCTTATTAATATAATTATCAATATGATTTTTCTGGCAGACTAGTATGACTATCATCAAAGGATGATAAGTAATGAATGCTCTTAATAAGATCAATATTAATTGATTCACTAATTTTATGTGCTGCAGAATATTTTTTCTTGGTACCAAGACAGCTCAAATTGTATATCACGAGATGAATTAGGATATAATAAAAACTTCTATGATTTTGTATGCTGACATAAAACATAAAATATATTCCCATAAAATAATATATATGAAATATTCTTTTATCCTAATTTCTTTAAACAAATTCTTTTCTATAATTTGAATAATTATTACAAGGCTTAACAGCATTCACCGTTGTGAGCTTTAAAAATCATAAATAAGTATTTAATACTGATACATGGACTTCAAGTCAATTCAGAATTCTACAATTTAAAACCTGTTCGGTCTGTAGATTTAACATGACATACTTTAATCAATGAGTAAGTAATAATTAACCATACAATGATCTCAGGATTTTTATGAGTTTGTGCCGTGCATGGAAGTAAGCTTCCTACATAAATCAAATAAATTCATAAAGCGTACTTATAGACTATATGATAGCACTCAACACGTTGCGAATTTTTTGAACTTGAATTAATTTATATAGCACTTTGATCAATTCCCCAATTCACTATTAAAAGGCCTTTAAAATTGAGCTCGTTTGAACTAACACTCACAGTAATGATGTTCTTGAAGGTCTGTTCTTGAGAGTGAATTAATGATTTCCAATAATTAATTATGCAGGTCCTTTTCATCTCTGTTGGGCTTGCACATGGTCCAGATTTCTTATAGATTTCTCTCAGTATCAAAAATATATTATGGGAACAGATTACAATTAAGAACTCTTCAACAACACTGAGTTCACAGATAAAAAAACATTAATTACAAATATTTTACATTTAAAAAAGGGATTGGCTTGATGATTTTGAAATTTAGTAGGAAGAAAGAACCCTAATTCTCATGTGCATCCTCACAGATCGGGATCACAAGCCAAAGAGAAATGATTTTCAGAAAAATTTCATCTCTTCCTCGAATGATTTGTAAGCTTCCTTCTGATTGGCTTTCTAATTTTAGTAAGACTCAATACAATTGGTTACTTCAGATTCAGGGTTTCTTCAACTTTGTTATAGAAAGATAAATAAAAAGTTTTTATATAAAGAAATGGAGTGATTGTCTTAGATTATTCCAATAAATAAATCTTGTGCCGGGCACTCTCTTTAATTCAGGCCTTTTCCAAAGTTATAATAGTAAATTTAATACGCAATAGACTAGAGCCATTATTGTGAGTGAGTTAGCGAAATAAATTATTTTCTCTCTCTATTATGAACGGCCATGGCGGTTGACTGGTCACATCGGCCGGCGACTTGATGGTGGTGTTCCCTGTTCCCTCGGCGGTGTTTGAAGTGGCCTGTGGAGATGTCGGTACTGGTTTGGACGCCCTCACTCCCTCATCTACATCAGCTGGACTTTCCTCGGTATTTATAGCATCAACGGCATTCTCAATCTCAGTAGAGGACAGTTGGGCCAGGTTTTGCGGGTTGAAATTGACGGAGCATACGCTGCCTCCTTCTCTCTCCCATGGAGTCTCCGCTGCATTGTCCTGGGGTTGTTGATCGGCCAGTGTCATGTTCGTAGGGTTCTGGGGATGGTCGCTAAAGTAGGAGATTTGTGAGTTAGCCAGAGACTGGTTCATGGTGATGATATTATGGAAACTTTGAATAAGTTGCCAAGTGTACTACCAAATTGCAGGAATATTAAAATGGACGTACTGATAGTGCCTATTTTGGATAAGATTGTGTGGTGTTAAAAGTTTCAAGTGTCATGTACATATATTACACGAAGATCTTCAAGTGATCCAGGTACTACTATAAACATGGAGAAAATTACTACTAATATAGCTCTTAAAATTTCAGGTAGGGTCTTATCTTCCTTGATATCAATAAAATTCTTATATTTGAAATAACCTATAACCCTGGTCAGCATACAATATTTAGATTCAAAGATCAAGATCAAAATTTTGCTATAAATTTTATGGAAATTTCCATCCAATTTTTCTCTTTTATTGAGAATTATGTTGTCAAACTTGTGTGATACAGTTTGTCTGTATTAATGCAGCTAGAAAAATTTCAACTTGAAGAGCAACTCAATTATTTTAGCCAGAAACTTACAATAGATCATCAGATATATCCTGTTGAATCAACTTCAGATTATACTTCTTGCAGCTTTCAGTTTTATTAATAATTTAATTTAGCATTGATAGCAAGGTTGAGTAGGTAAGCTTTTCATCATGCCTCACGCTTGTGGTGCCATTGTATAAGGATGTGGATTGCCAACCATTCATATGTGGTGTGGTATTTTTGATATTACTGAGAGCAGTTGCTGAAATCCCTATTTTGTGAATAAATTCACAAAAAGTTAAGGCCGTCCGGCTCACAAAATCGCTGGGTGCAAACCGCAGCTCTAGCTCAGTGGTAGATACATGAATTTTCCAAATATAATTAATCACCACAAGGTTCAATGACTGGTGATTGATTAATAATTCTTACCGCTGCTTCTATGAAGTTCTTGAAGAATACCAATGAGAAAATCAAAAAGATATTTGATGACTGATTACCAGTAACCATGTATCCAATTGAGAATAATGAAGACCAACTATGGTTTTTTCTAGTTGATTTTTTAAACGCTCACCATGAATACAGGTATCCACCAATTTATCCTTTTGAAATTCCTTAGTACTTACAACGCCAGTTCTTGAAGCTCTCTGGATCCTTATATGATATAACTGAAATCTTATTAATATAATTATCAATATGATTTTTCTGGCAGACTAGTATGACTATCATCAAAGGATGATAAGTAATGAATGCTCTTAATAAGATCAATATTAATTGATTCACTAATTTTATGTGCTGCAGAATATTTTTTCTTGGTACCAAGACAGCTCAAATTGTATATCACGAGATGAATTAGGATATAATAAAAACTTCTATGATTTTGTATGCTGACATAAAACATAAAATATATTCCCATAAAATAATATATATGAAATATTCTTTTATCCTAATTTCTTTAAACAAATTCTTTTCTATAATTTGAATAATTATTACAAGGCTTAACAGCATTCACCGTTGTGAGCTTTAAAAATCATAAATAAGTATTTAATACTGATACATGGACTTCAAGTCAATTCAGAATTCTACAATTTAAAACCTGTTCGGTCTGTAGATTTAACATGACATACTTTAATCAATGAGTAAGTAATAATTAACCATACAATGATCTCAGGATTTTTATGAGTTTGTGCCGTGCATGGAAGTAAGCTTCCTACATAAATCAAATAAATTCATAAAGCGTACTTATAGACTATATGATAGCACTCAACACGTTGCGAATTTTTTGAACTTGAATTAATTCATATAGCACTTTGATCAATTCCCCAATTCACTATTAAAAGGCCTTTAAAATTGAGCTCGTTTGAACTAACACTCACAGTAATGATGTTCTTGAAGGTCTTGTAGAGTGAATTAATGATTTCCAATAATTAATTATGCAGGTCCTTTTCATCTCTGTTGGGCTTGCACATGGTCCAGATTTCTTATAGATTTCTCTCAGTATTAAAAATATATTTATGGGAACAGATTACAATTAAGAACTCTTTAACAACACTGAGTTCACAGATAAAAAAACATTAATTACAAATATTTCACATTTAAAAAAGGGATTGGCTTGATGATTTTGAAATTTAGTAGGAAGAAAGAACCCTAATTCTCATGTGCATCCTCACAGATCGGGATCACAAGCCAAAGAGAAATGATTTTCAGAAAAATTTCATCTCTTCCTCGAATGATTTGTAAGCTTCCTTCTGATTGGCTTTCTAATTTTAGTAAGACTCAATACAATTGGTTACTTCAGATTCAGGGTTTCTTCAACTTTGTTATAGAAAGATAAATAAAAAGTTTTTATATAAAGAAATGGAGTGATTGTCTTAGATTATTCCAATAAATAAATCTTGATATACGATACTATCAAGTAGTGTACATTCAATTTTTTATATGAGCTTTGTGTACGCTTGGTTTTCATACTTTTTCATATTGCAATAAATACTCATGCAGCAATAATAGTTGTCCCCATTTATTCACATAAACCTTCCCTAGTGTATATAAATCATATTTTGTGAGTAAACTTTATAATTCAATTTATACTGGTTGATCGAGCAATCAGCTGATTCGTTGGGTATTGATTCAAATAACTATCGATTCATCCTAGATCGTTTGATTCATTTAAAACAAAAACAAAGAATTCTAACCTCAAATGTACATGCAAACTTCTATTTTCTATGATCTGCCAATAATAAATAAGCCGCTTTATAATTTTCAATGAATCCTCATCATTGTTGAATTACAATTTTGCATGATTTTCTTATCGCTTTAGATAATATGATTACTCTTTATCACTAATAACATTCGATTTTACTCAAGTGGTACTTTGACTAGGCTATCTTTCCTTTCTTTTTTATAATCCTATTAAAGCTCAATAGTTCATTTCAAAAATATTTTGTGGTGCTAAAATACCACGTGACAGCTTCAAGAAAGTTACTTAGCTGTACCCTCACCACCCTTTCCAATATTTCAGAGAAAACAGAAAGGAGTGATATATGTCTGAAATTCGGGTATGCATTCTTATCTCCACCCTTGTGCATGGGAATGACAGTTGCTACTTTCAGGGCTCTTGGAAAAACGCCTTGTCTCATGCTATTGTTGATTATGTGAGCTAAAGGTTTAGCAAAGTATTCAGCATTATTCTTAACTAGGGACGCTGCAACACCATCAAATCCAGGGACAGAGTCACCCTTCATAGAAAGGATTATTGAAGTAATTTCCGCCTCTGTTACAGCTCGGAAAAAGAAAGTATTTGGATTGGAAAAATCTTCATCTGCTACAATCCTTTCACCACCCGAATTCAGAGCTACAGCTAGATTATACCCTACCTTTGAGTAATAGTTATTGAAATTGTCTGTCACTTGCTTAATGCTATCCATATTATTGTAATTCTGGGTAAAATCTGAAATTGGAAAATCATTAGTTTCTCTTTGCCTTCCTGCCAGTTCATTTACTACTCTCCATAATTTTTTGGGGTTATTTGTATTCTCAGCTATAAGGTTACTATAGTATTGTTTTCCGGTTGCATGGATTAAATTAGAAAGTCTGTTCCGGTAATTTTTATAATGTATTTCCAAGACTGTGTTATAGGGTTCATTCTTCAATCGTTTCCCCAATCTGTCTCTCTCACGTATTGAACACACAAGAGCAGGAGTTATCCACGGTTTTATGACTCATGTTCTACTAGTAGGATTAATTGGTGTGTATTTTGCTTCATTTAGATTTCTTTCAACTATTTCCATAAAGTTATCAGAACTTATATTGGTATCATATTCATTGATTACAGTTTGCCATGTTTCATTTCTTATTTTATCAAAAATTCTAAAATTGATATTGCGGAATGGAGAGATATTAAGCAGAAGAGCCGGGTCCCTGTTTGTCGGAGGGTACTGTAGGCCAATAACAGTTGCGTAATGACAGAGACAAGAATAATATAGTTATTTACTTATCCTTCATCTATGGTAATGATCAGTAATATGAGACTTGAGTATGGCTGCTCTAATGACAGGAGCTTCCATCGGTCTTACAAACGCATGATCGAGACAAGAACTAGTTGTAGGAGAGACCCTTGTGGGAGAATTGATACAGTTAACAAAACCGCTCCCAACCAAAAAATTAAGATACTCGTCACGTTCATAAATTGTATTATTATCAATGAGGTTCAATATCACCTGTCATTATATATATAGTGTTCTCCTCGAAAACCTCATAGTAGTTTCATAGACTGTAAAGGAAATCACCGAAGTTAGACCTAGGGCTCCGATAAATGGTTAGAAGTTTCACATTCTTTCTATTGAATTTTAACTTTACCTCCAGACAATTGGCACCGCCAATTTCAAGATCCCTACAATCAGTCATTATATCCTTCCTAGTGTAAACTACAACTCCATCACTTCTATTAGAATAAACTGTTGTGCAATCAGCCTCATACCCATCTATTGGAATTAGGTTATTGTCATCCCTCAACCAAGCCTCCGTCAGCACTATCACATATGGCTTATAATGGAATTCACTTAGCATTATAAGTGTCTCAACAAAATTTCTATTGTACAATCGAATATTCACATGGAATATTTTCAGAAAGGGGGTAGGACAATCATCGCGAAAAACGTTCTCCACCTCCAGCGGGCACCCACAGACTACCGACTCTACAGATCTCCTGATTGAGCAATGCAGTATATTCATTGATTGGTCG
>NC_052504.1:42743663-42891163 GCF_014356525.2 Nilaparvata lugens | reverse complement strand
AATTTATTTTCCATTTTCAAGACAAAAATACAATTGAATAGGCTCAACTCACACTTACGCAACTCAGGACGAGAAGAGACTCGACTCTAATCGAGAGCATGTGTTTCCAAATGGAAACTCTGACCAGTCGATTCTAGTCTCCACCCATAGTAGAAGGAATTTCTTCTCTGTGGTCTCCACGCCGTCACCATTTGAAACACCATTTGAAACTAGAGTCGAGAAGTCGAGTCTCTTCTCGACTTGAGTAGCGTAAAGTGTGAGTAGAGGCTACGCCTTTTCCTTACTGTACTTTTCTTTTCAATGAAAATAAACCTTGTCCTATGGTTTTTTCTATTCAATCATACCTTTACCCCACCCTGGCATATCCACAATTCCTTCATGTTTCTCAATTACGTTTATTCACTATCTAGGATGGAAGGATTTCCTAGTACGGTACAAGGTTTAAGGTACGGTACAACCATAGTTGACAATCCTGAAAATCCTCCCCCATTCTATCACACTCCACCACGAAGTCTGTTACTTTGAATTTGATATTTGTACTTTTGTTCATATACTTAGTTTGTTCTTATTGTGTGTGTGTGTGTGTGTGTGTGTGTGTGTGTGTGTGTGTGTGTGTGTGTGTGTTTTATTAGATTTGAATTATAGTAAGTATAATTATTTCCATTGAACAGCTACCGGAATTTTTAACCGAATCAACAAGGACTTTAAACATTTTTAAATGGGTTAAAGAAAGGAGACGGGGCCGCACTACCTGTACACTGGGCTATTGTTCCAAAAAGGTTCATCCTGCAACTCTCGACTATCACACTCTATTGTCCTCTGAATCCGCTTCATTACCCTTATTAGTGGCCGGAGTGGCCCCGTCTGCTTTCTTGAAGGCAGTTTTAGCTGGTAGGGACTCATCTATTACTTTGCACCTCTCCTGTTAATTGTATTCTCACTTTATTATTGAATCCAGATCAGTGTTCAAGTACGTGTTATTCAATTATTTCCAATGGTTCATTTTGATGAAACTCAACTTGCTCACAAGCAGACTAACTTGAATTACATACAATTTGTGGTTACACACCACGTGTGCTATTCATCAGCTGATGATATGCGTATTATATTATTTACTTTTATGAATATAATATCATATAATTCAATATAATGTATAGTATGATAATTATAGCATCAGCTTATGGAAAGTGTACGGCGTTTGTTCGTGGCAAAAGTCTTCTTGAAAAATCTTTATAAAAAAAAATAAAAATAATACGTTCCTAGTTTGACTAAATTTGTATTATAATCGAGAGTAATGTGTGTGTTTATCCAATCAATGTAGGCTACCACTGGTTTACAGCTGAAAATGCCTTTGATTAATCAGACTGGGCCACCAATTATTTTATTCCTCGGAGTGGAATCCTTAACAATAGACCACGAAAATGTCAAAACTCATTAACAATAGACGACCAGTGAAGGGTCACTAGAACTTCTACCTGTTCATCCATTGCTCTCGGCGGCCCCGTCTCCTTTCTTTTACCCTTTTTAAACTGTTCAGAGATGTTTTGGTTTTTCGATTTAAGGCCTGCTGTTTCATAAAAACCAGATTTTTCTTATCAAAACAATTTATCACAGTGTTAATTCATTTTCATAAGAACATGCTTTTGTTTACTAGGTTGTTGGATGAATGAATGAATGAATGTCTGAATGTCACTCTGATCTCACGCTCACATTTCTCATATGTCAATTTCTTGTGCTCAATTTCAATATCGATTGAGGTTATCTCGATCAATAATTTAGGGTGATATTTCTCGCCAGTGGTACAGGGATTGCCCGGCATTGACTGCTGCGCGCGTTTCACGGCGCACAGTAGTAATTTCACGTGGGCTGAATTGGGGCCTGAAGGAAAGGGGATGGTTTTGGTGGGGTTTGGGTGGTTGCGGGGGTTTCATTCATGACTCGACGCAGTTTTCTCAACAACTGCACGCCGCCAACATCCCACATCCTCGACCTGCCAGCTGCCTGCCGTAGGCCCTACTTCCGACATGTGCGTCCTCATCTTGCCAAGGTTAGATCACATTCCATTGTTTACTTCAATAGATACTCTATGGTACATTGCAAATTCACAAAACATTATACTGAATCAACTGTCTAAGATTCTGGCTCATTGGATTATATTGGATTTCTTCATGTAGAATTTAATAATATTAAGTAATTGAGATGCATTTGAGATGTCACTTGAGATGTATTTGATTGTTCATTTATTTTTTGAATAAAGAATGAAGAAAGAATATTGAGACTGGGATTCTAGTTTATTAGATAGAAATGGATTACTTATGTGTAATGATGTATAATTCAAATGTGGCTTATTGTATTGATTCATTCATATAAACTACACTATATATGTATGCATAGATCTTGGTTTGTTAGATTACTATTTTCATGGATATTACCACCTATGGTGGTTTCGATTATGTTTTTTATAATCACCTTACCATTTTGATTGCATTATATAATTAAGCTGTATTGGTTTGGATGCTAATTAGTTATTTAGATTACCTTCCTAGTAGGCATGATTCTATTACATTTGATTAAACCAGATTTGATAACTTCATCCATGTGAAATAATTAATGATTATTTGTTAAACAAAAATCCAAATTAAATGTTTTAACCACCATTCAATATCCGTTCAATAAGTGTTATATCCCTTTCCATTAGCATACGATGGAGAAATTCAATCTCTCTTTCATTTTCATGCATTATTCATGTGAATTACGAAATTGGCTTGAACTCAAGGGTTTTAGACTACATTGGATACATATAGAACACATTATGTTAGCTTGAATATAGCTTCTTAGATTACTTCATAAATTCAAATCACACTGTATAATGGTCATCAGTTTAGTTTATTATACGTATTACATAACACTTGATTATTCTATCCATTTAGAGTGTGGTTTAGGTTTCAATTCACTAGATCATATTGGACTACTGTATTCGGTATATACTATTAAATCTTGTTTTGATTCTGTTCTAATAAATTGAATTGAATAATTAAAATACTTATAAGTTTGGTTTCAAGTACCGTATTAGATTTGAGAACTCTATCCATGTGAACTACGAAATCTGTTTGCTAAGATTTTGGTTCATCAGATTAGACTGTAGACTACTAGGTATGTTGATATTCTACTTTATTGCATTGAATTATTTCATTCATGCAGATTATTATATTATTATGTTGGCATAGCAGTGGCTATTTAACTCCCTCACTTTAGGGGGACAAGGTACTTTTTGCCCTCCCTCAATAATCAATCACTCTGAGAGAGCAATGCATGCATTTTGGTCCCCCAATATTTTGAAGACGTAAAATTGAAGCGCTAAACTATAAAATTTCCCAATTTAATTCTTCAAACGACTCGACATTTAAAAACAGCTATTATCAAGCTTATATTTCAATAACAGTGATATTTTTATTCGGTTCAAAACTTCATTCATTGACTTGAGTGATGTAATTGGCATATTTTCATTCTGCCCTTACCCTATCTTACTAGTAAATTTGATCAACAGCACCCTCAATCAGCAACGCACGTTTGCCCTCCAACAATATTTTCTATTAATAGACTGGACTATAATAAGAAATTAATTCAATTTATAATTTTATTAATTATTTTATTCTATAGACATCTTGGCCTCGAATTCTACTTTAATGAGTTATTCAAACTTGATAAAATAGCTTGGATCATATTGAGTACAATAAATCTTGACAAAACTTTGACATATTTGATAACTCTATCTAATTAGATTGTGGTTTATTATGTTTAAGATGTCTATTGGTTTAAATCCTTTGTTACTAGGAATGAGGCCCACATGAGGCCCAGGCGTGGGTAACGAAACTGATGATGATGAGAGATGAGTGAACCTGCAGCTTTAGGTGGGTTCCGAACCACAGGGGAGCAAATTTTAAACTCATAAATGTTGAAAGAGGAGTTCAACTCTCAAAGTGGTCACCCTTACGTCGGGAGTAGTAGGAGCTTGTATCGTAACTCATCCTATCGATAGATTATCAGCGCAACCACGAAGCCAATCGCTACCTCCATTACTGTTTCCGTTGAGATTATACCTATCGCGGGTAACGTGCTGAAAACATGAAAACAAAGGCTAAGGGCCAGATTCAGCGTTTTTGGAGGCGTTTTCAGACGGCGTTTTTAGAGTCGGCAGGGCAGGAAGCTCTCCAATTGACTGATTTGGTTGTCGCCTGAAAAAAATGCGTAAAACGCTTCATGTGGTCTGCACCTTAAGGATGAAAATTTGGAAGTAACTTAACTCAATTTAAAATTCATCGAAATTGACAACTTGAGTATTTAGAAATTTATTGTTTTTTTTCTCGACTAAATTTGTGTTTCTAGATGATTTTGAAATTTGAAAATATTACGTACTCGCTTATGGCAAAGATTTACAGAAACTGGAAATTAGTCGCTTGTCGAAGCTAAGAACAATATCGAGGGATCGAGCTTTGATTTGGAGTGTGAAAGAATAGAAAATTTGTAACGAAAGATTGAATTTATAGTATATATTTATTTATTCATTTTCTCAGTCGTACAATCATTTTTACAGTTATATGAGGAGGCACAACATGCTTATGCCCAAAACTGTCCCTTTTCAAATCTATACTACAGTCCAAATCAAAATCTAGGTTAAGCAACTATCACTCATCAAAATAAAAATTTATTCACACTTCAAAAAACAAACACATCATCAATTACAAATATATATACTATGAATTCGATTTAGAATGAAACACTATGTTTGCTACAACATTTGTTAAATACTATGTACTATTCTACACTAACAGCATCTGGTCACGGTACTATTTTGGACTTTCTGGAGTAAACATGTTTTCTGAAATAAAAGAGAAATAAACTAAAATAAGTTTCTCTGGCTGAATCTTTCTTCTGAGATCAGCAGGATGATCCTACACACATGCACTTGTTCACTCTCTTCCATTACGGTATCGACAGACGACAAAATTTCCAGCTGTTTTTCCAAGGACGTATTTATCCTTTTAATGTCCTTCAGCGAGTTATCCAAGGGTTGAGACCTAGTGCAATCGAATCTTCATATCATAAACCTACTTCGTTCCAAATTTCGTGAAAATCGTTGGAGCCGTTTTCGAGATCCGTTAAATATAAATATATACCCATATAACCATATAGCCACATAATCAGATAACCAGATAACCACATAACCATATGAATATTGTAACAATCATCTCAGGCCTTGGTTTTCTACAGCTACAAGCCAGGCCAAGATAGTTTTCGACTTGCAACTTTCTGCCTCAAAACGTACAAAAGAAACCAGCTTATGGCAAAGGGGGGTAGAGGTTGAAACAATAAATTGGTCAAAAGTCTAACGATGAAATAACCGACGCTGACCAGTGACAAAAGGGTGGCAGCCAGACGTCAGGCGTGAGTGGAGTGCCATCAGATAGGGGGCAGCACCAACTGGGGCAGTGATCCAAGGAGGAACAATGATTCGAGGGTTGGCGAGCACGTGGAGTTGGGAACACGAGGACACTTTTCGGTGAACCACGGCCAGAATAAGATGTCTGAGGAGTGAGCAGCGTGCAGCCCGCAGCTCTAGGGGCTGAAATGGAGTCCAGTTTCCGGAAAACCACAACCACATCAACACCACCACATTAAAACCATCATTAAAGAAAAATAATTGAAATTCATAATTTGTGATATAAAGTGAGCAGTTTAAAAGTGCGCGAAAAGGCCATGGTACGCGGGGTACTCATAAAACATAAGGTTAGTGTAATTTTAAGTTGTTGCTTGTTTGCCACACTGGTTATTTTCATGTACTATTGTTGTTTAAATAGGGTTTAGGTTTTGTTATTCGTCGTATTATTGTGCATTATTCTATTTAAATATTGAAACTCTCAATAAACATTATTTTTATATTTCATAAACGGTAAAATCATATTTCATATTTCGGTGTTCTGCTTAACAGACTTATTACTAAAATTTCAAAGGACATTTGATATATTTAATCAACATTGAAAATCTCATTTGTTTCTTTGTAAAGTGTCAATTTCAATTTGCCTTTTGCTTATTTTCATTATAATTATCTAATGATTCAAAATTGTCTTGTGTTGTTATTTCACAAGTATCATTAGATCCCCTCCCTTCTTTATTGTTTTAATCATGGAGTGAAGCAATATAGTTGGGAAAGATGTGTAGTTCTACATTCATTGATTGCTGGGCTGCATCATTAAATTAAAGCAATGAGTGAAGCAATATAGTTGGGAGAGATGTGAAGTTCTACATTCATTGATTGCTGGGCTGCATCATTCATTAAAGTAATGTACATTGTTTTTTTTATATAGTTCAAATAAATTCATGTCTCTGCTAAAGAGTTATGCTGTGGTAGTTGGTTATTCAAATTTCGAGGGTCGTTCCCTAATAATTAACGTGGCGCCTGGGTTATAAATTCCAAATTTTATAATATCAAATTTACATGTTACTATTCAAATTTCAAATTCACCATATATTACGCAATCAGTAAGTGTAGATCTAGACAAAGTGTATATATACATATTGTAACACTCCTTGGGGAGGTCCTGATATTACTTGAGCAATGCCCTAGATGAAGACGTTACACATATAAAAAATCTTATACTGAGTCCTCGGTGTTATAACCTGAAATTTGTAAGTGTGTGGATGAACACTATAAAACACCAGATTGAGTGAGTCACTACAAGATTTAGTACAATCGTCCAAATCGCAGGAGGCATAAACTCTCGCACACCCTTGATTCGTCCAATGACTGATTGTATGAGAATAATGCTCTTTTGCAAGTGTAGGTTGTAGTGTAGTGTAGCGATTGCTAGACACTAGACTCGGTGACCTTTGTGAAGTGGTAAATTGCAAATCCTTTACAGATGATGCAGTATTCTTGATATTTGTAAGAGCGGTTGCTAAAGTCCCTATTTTGCGAATAAATTCGCAAAAAGTTAAGGCCGTCCGGCTCGAAAAATTGCTGGGTTCAAACCGCAGCTCTAGCTCAGTGGTAGATGCATGAATTTTCCAAATATAATTAATCACCACAGGGTTCAATGACTGGTGATCATTAATTCTTACCGCTGCTTCCGTGAAGTTCTTGAAGAGTAACAATAAGGAAACCCAAAAGATAGTTGATGACTGATTACCAGTAACCATGTATACAATCGAGAATAATGAAGACCAACTATGATTTTTTCTAGTTGATTTTTAAAACGCTCGCTATGAATACAGGTATTCACCAATTTATCCTTCTGGAATTCCTTAAAACTTACAACGCCAGTTCTTGAAGCTCTCTGGATCCTTATATGATATAACTGGAACCTTATTTATATAATTATCAATATGTTTTTCTGGCGGACTAGTATGACTATCATCAAAGGATGATAAGTACTGAATGCTCTTAATAAGATCAAAATTAAGTGATTCACTAATTTTATGTGCTGCCGAATATTTTTTCTTGGCACTAAGACAGCTCAAACTGTATATCACGAGATGAATTAGGATATAATAAAAACTTCTCTGAT
This sequence comes from Nilaparvata lugens, assembly GCF_014356525.2. NCBI lineage: Eukaryota > Metazoa > Arthropoda > Insecta > Hemiptera > Delphacidae > Nilaparvata > Nilaparvata lugens. The sequence goes on along the minus strand of NC_052504.1, from coordinate 42,883,598 downwards.
TTTGTATGCTGACATAAAACACAAAATATATTCCCATAAAATAATGTATATAGAATATTCTTATATCTATAATTTTCTTTAATAAGTTCTTTTCTATAAATTAAATGATTATCACAAGGCTTAATAGCATTTACCGTTGTGAGCTTTAAAAATTATAAATTTGTATTTAATACTGATACGTGGACTTCAAGTCAATTCAGAATTCTACAACTTAAAACCTGTTCGGTCTGTGTATTTAACATGACATATTCAAATCAATGAGTAAATAATAATAAACTATACAATGATCTGAGGATTTTCATGAGTCCGTGCAGTGCATGGAAGTGAGCTTCCTACATAAATCAAATAAATTCCTAAAACGTTCTTATAGACTATATGATAGCACTCAACACGTTGCAAATTTTTTAAACTTGAATTAATTTATATAGCGCTTTGATCAATTCCTCAATTCTTATTAAAAGGCCTTTAAAAAACGAGCTCGTTTGAACTAAACACTCACAGTAATAATGTTCTTGAAGATCTTGTAGAATAAATTAATTATTTCCAATAATTAATCAAGCAGGTCCTTTTCATCTCTGCTGGGCTCGCACGTGGTCCAGATTTATTATAAATTTCTCTCAGTATTATATTTATGGGAACAGATTACAATTAAGAACTCTTTAACAACACTGAGTTCACAGATAAATAAACATTAATTACAAATAGTTTACATTTAAAAAAGGGATTGGCTTGATGATTTTGAAAATTTAGTAGGAAGAAAGAACCCTAATTTCCATGTGCGTCCTCACAGATCGGGATCACAAGCCAAAGAGAAGTGATTTCCAGAAAAATTTCATCTCTTCCTTGAACGATTTGTAAGCTTCCTTCTGATTGGCTTTCTAATTTTAGTAAGACTCAATACAATTGGTTACTTCAGATTCAGGGTTTCTTCAACTTTGTTATAGAAAGATAAATGAAAAGTTTTTATATAAATAAATGGAGTGACTGTCTTAGATTATTCCAATAAATATATCTCGATATACGATACTATCACATAGTGTACATTTAATTTTTTATATGAGCTTTGTATACTCTTGGTTTTCGTACTTTTTTAGATTGTAATAAATACTCATGCAGCAATAATAGTTGTCCCTATTTATTCACATAAACCTTCCCTAGTATATATAATACATATTTTGTGAGTGAACTTTATAATTCAATTTATACTGGTTGATCGAGCAATCAGCTGATTTGTTAGGTATTGATTCAAATAACTATCGATTTATCCTAAATCGATTGATTCATTTTAAAACATAAACAAACAATTCTAACCTCAAATGTACATGCAAACTTTTATTTTTTATGATCTGCCAATAATAAATAAGCCGCTTTATAATTTTTAATTCTGCCAATGAATCCTCATTATTGTTGAATTACAATTATGCATGATTTTCTTATCGCTTTAGATAATATGATTACTCTTTATCACTAATAACATTCGATTTTACTTGAGTGGTACTTTGACTAGGCTATCTTTCCTTTCTATTTTATAATTCCATTAGAGTTCAATAATTCATTTCAAAAATATGTTGTGGTGCTAAAATACCACGTGACACCTCAAACTATAACCTGTGTTGAAAACAGTATATAAAATCAAACAGGTCGAGCAAAAACCATGATGCATATAATTTGCGGGACTGTGCCTCTAATAAATTCTGAAGGTCTAGGATAGGTTCGATAAACCAAATGCTATTCATAAAATACTACGAGGGCAGAATCTTTTCGAACTTTATGCTCTACTGTGTGAATTTATCACTGCAGCTGCTTTTGCTCTGTAGTAGGGAATTTATTCCTAAGTAGAAATTGGGCACAGATAAAAGCTGATATATTAGCAGGTAAGGACAGAGAATAAAATAATGATCTCGATCTGACCCACTCATATCCACTCAGATCTGTTCCTTTATCCACAATTGGATAAATTATTTCAACGATTGTCTTTGATCGGCACCTAACAAGTATAAACGTGCCAGGCACAAGGCACAAAATCTGAAGGGCTAAAGAAATAATCGATCTCAGGAAACAGAATATTAAATTTGAAATATGATGAGCAATCATAATAGTAATTGACAAACAGTGCAGTTTCAGAATTTGATAGACAGGTTTTGAATAATTTAATGTCGACAGACTTAATTGAGTTTTGCTATGATGCTTTGCTATCATGTACGTTCTTTTTAAAAAGTTTGAAAATATTCTCATAGATAAATCGAAATTCTAAATGATTTAACCAAAATATTACAATATTTTAGACTCAATCAAGGTCGTGGTTCAGGCAGATGACAGTTGAATGACCACAAAAATTTACAATTATAATTCAGTATCAGTATTATATTAAGCGCTTCTTGACGTGGCCAGATTATTTAGCAAAGTTAAAATTGAAGTAATTTCTGTACTTTTTTGAAGCAAAGGATGAGGCCCCATAAAATAAAAAAAGAACTCATGTATCCTTCTAGGCATAGTGGTTTCTTTAAATTGATTCATACTCGGTGGCTCATCCAAACTTCAGTCTTCAGCACATGTGGATTTTCGAAATTAATTATTTCCTTCACCAATTAAATAATGAACAATTGAAATTTAGATTTATAGAAGCAATAAATTGACAGAATAATTTGAAAATATAACGAATAATATTGCCTTGAATATAGGCTAACAATTAAAATACATGGATTGAACAAACAAGAATCTCACTAGAAAATGGTAACTTTTTAAAAAAAAGGTCTTTACGGTGGAGGCATCAAAAGGGGAGTAGTGTCTCCTTTCTCAAAACTTTTGGCTGAACTGTTCCGTCTTACTTAATTTGCATAGAAGTTCTGCTATTGGTAGAATTAGTATGACGTATACATTACGTCAGAGATGAGTAAGAAAATAGTTGTTTGTTTAGTTTATTGTTTTACAATAAATAAACTTAAATTATCTGATTTAATAAATTTTCTTCATATTTTCCCTTATACAACGTACAATGTGTTACCGCATATGATAAGACCTTTCTAGTCGCTGATAACCCTTTTTGGTGTTATTTTTCTGACCTATGATTGGCCTGAAAGGATCACAGAGATTCTTACATCAGTCCATGTGGTTGATTCTATGATTATTATATAATATGAACATTTCATACAAAGATTCTTTTTACAATAATGAAAAACCAAAATGAATATTACTATTCTCATTAGTGATAATGCTTGTATCATGATCTTGCTCACTTTTATAATATTTAAAATGTTGTACATTCCCATTAATAAATTATTTTAACAATAATAAATATATTTTCTATTTTGAAACTCTTATCCCTTTTACAATAATTATTAGTTTTAGAAGTAATTTCATCATTGGTTTGTCTCAAAACGATAATTCATTTTAACTAATTTTTTGACTGCATTCAAAAAAGCTGTTCAATAATGTAAACAAAGTTGTAACCTCTAAATTTGATGGTTGACTACAAACAATTTACAAACTATTTTCAATTTTTAATAAATAATAATTCTTTCAAAATATGCCGTATAGAACGGTGCTCTTAGCTCAGTCTCAGCTGTTGATAAGTAAGCTTAATTGCTATCAGGTAACAGTACATTTTTGATATTCTTTCTAGCCTTCGACAATAATAATATCTTCTATTTCTTCGTTTTATTTCATTTCCTGGTTTCAATAAATTTAGGATGTCACAATATATACAGAAATTGCTTGCTTAATAAATAATAGGATTACATTATTACAACTATGGTACCGTATGTTTGGAGAGATCAATTTTAAATTCTCTTTGTTTTGCTTTCATTCAGGTCCTCCAGCTGTTTCTTGAGAAATCATGCAAGGTTTTTAAATAATGTCATCAAATTTGGTTACTCAGCAGCAGTTATAATAATTAGGGATGGGTTTCAACATCAAACATTGATGTTTACTGTTTGATGTTTCTCACTTATCGATGGATGGTTTTACCTAGACATCGGTCATCCGATGTTTTTCCCAACTAAAAAGTAAAAAAATTCAATTTTTTAATTTGATTCAAGTTTTTTTTCGTTTGAAGTGGATTATCTTGAGAGCTAATAGTAACAATATAGAGCAATAGAAACAGAATATAATCATTATCTTTGTCTTATTTAGTGAAGTATTCTGTTTAATGTTTTTCGTGAATATAGATCACTCTTGTGAAAGATCACGCATAAGTTTTGACTTGCTGCTGATTGTTTTTTTTTTCAATCAGGCTCTCTGTATTTTTATGCGAGACTGTTGGATACTCTTGAAGATTTAAATTACTTCCGTGTCAAGGTTAGATACTTATTTAGATTTGAATAAGGGGTCGGATTCTTCGTTTCTTGGAAAGAGAGAGTTTTTTCTTATTACAATTATATATTTCCTTAACATGCGTTCAACACTAATTAATCTAGCTCTGGAAAAGAGGTCCTCGTATTGTAAGGAGTGCAGATATCCATATAAAAAACCTAATCCATTTTCATTTCCTAAAAAAATCTATCAGCTATTGAATGAATACGATATGAGTATTAATAATTGCTAAAATTTTCTTAGGGTGAAATTCCAAGACCAAATCTTCGAGGATATCCCGAGAGGTTTCTGACTAAACTATGAAGATGACAAATCTTGTGAACTAGAGTTGATGTATCTTTCTAGTCACAACCTGACTCCGATTATTCGAAAGACTGTTTGTTACTTGAATACCACAAGTCCAAAATTTCTGAAATTCCAGTTAGTGACTGTTAAAATATTGGAACAATAGCTCCAGATAAAATTGTAGTCACTTTAGAAGCTCTTTTTGTACTTTCAAGTATTTCGAAATTTATGGAAAATATATAACAATACCGTAACTCAATTAACTTCCGAAATAATTGAGTTCCATTCCATACCAAAATAATAATCGTTTTCTACTCTATAAGCTTATTAACAGAAGTGATGTGGGTTCAATAGAATTTATTTCACCATGTTTTATCATTTTTCAAAGAATAATTGTAAAGTATCTTATACAGTACATTAAATAATTGTCACTGTATCAATATTAATACTAATAAAAGTCTATTAATCCATCGTTTTCGACATCTTTTATGAGTATTTATTCATTAGAAAATTATTTTATCATTCATTCTTATCATCCATTTAAAAAAAAGTAATATTATTAGCTCAAATTTATTCTCTTTACAAAATTTGGACACAAAAATACCGTCTTAATTTGTTTTATATTGAACAAATATTCAAATCCATAAAACAATATTGTAGAATATGAGATTTTTTTAAAATTTGATTAAATATCAATCTCCGTTGCTAAACGTCAAGTCTGATTACCTACAAACAATTTATAAAATTTTAGTTTGGCTGCTGGCAATCAATATTTCTTTATTGTTAATTAACTACTTTTCAAAAGCTCTGTCCCTTTCTTTTACGTATACATAAAAAAGGAAATCGATTTTTACTATCTGAGTCACTCTAAGGTGAAAAATAAATAGCTTAATAGTCTTCATAGTATCATCCAATGTAGGTACCTAGAATACCTGTATTCTAGGTACCTTGGTATCATCTGTAAAAACGTAGGGCGATACAACGATGTTAAATACCATCCTTATATTTTATTCTGATATTTACTGTCCGATGTTTTCCACTTATTGATGTTAAGGTGAGAAAACATCGATGTTTTGTCTTTCGATACCCATACCTAGTTATAATCTTTTTGTCATAGTCATTTAATTTAATCTGTTTTACATGCATGAAATCAAGCCGGTAAATAGCTGATTGTAGAACAAATAAACTTATGATTCTCATTACAGCATACTATTCTCTTATGTATCTTTTCTGTATAGGGTTACTTTTTATAGAAATAGGAAGAAAAATGAAAATCTCAGTACCCTTTATGAATTATTTAATCACAACATGTTTCGGACTATTCTTTCTATTCTGTTATGTAATGAAATAATAATGTTCTCTTCACAGTCAAGTATGTATCCTAGTTCCGAAAAAGGAACAGCAAAACTATAGAAAAAACCGCATTTTAGTGCTCCAGGTGGAAGTTTTGTTAACTATAATGAAGAAAATCCTGATTCGGAATTTGTAAATTAGGTTGTGTTTATAGAATGCATGTATAGTAACTTCACCACAAGCAGGTAATGTTTTCTATCATTCTTCTTTAGATTATTATGACAAAACACAGTGTATGATACTCGGACATGAATGTCTCTTGCAGGGCTCGAATGGAATTTTAGATTATTCTTGCCCTGCAAACATGAATGATCTAGAATTTCATTCGAGCCCTGCAATCAGGCCCTTTCCGTTCATGTGACGTAAAATACTATTTCGCTATACTGCACAGAAAACGTACTGTAGATGTATGGGTGTATACTATTGAATTACTACGTTTATATTTGAATGAGAATTTAATAATCTGACTCCAATAAATAAAACTACAAATAATACGGTACAATCACATTATTGGCAGGCCAGCTACAGGAAACTTTCGATGAGCACGTGTTTTCGGTAGGAATTTTGGAACTAGACTGTCTCCTCGTGGAAGGTCTAATATCTATTAGCGGGAAAGGGAGGTGAAAGTTACAAAAATAGGAAAGAGAGTGGGAGTGTTAAGAGTGAGACAGAGAAGGAATGGATGTGAGTTGTGAGGGGTGGAAATACTATGCAGGTATGTGTTGGTGCGACGGACTTGAAAGAAAGGAGCTTGGACAATGGTAACAGAATGGAAAGGAATAGGGGAGTGCAATGTTACTGGCCTGCGAGGGTTCAATATGGGAACAATAAGCAATAAAAATACACACATGGAATACAAATATATATATACAGTTTTTGAGTATAGGCTCTATCAGCAACACCACAGTACCCCCCTGCCAGTGATTTGGCTAGAGATACCACACAATTTCACAACACAAATCACGAAACACCAGCTTGCAAGCGATCTGGGAAGTGCACCCGACGACCACTTCTGGTAGTTACTGCTGGAGTGTCAGAATCTGGCAGTGGATCCTGGATGGCATCAGGTAGAGGGCTGGCTGTTGCAGGGGGAATCGTTTGGCTGATGCTGATTGGCTGATCATCATCTGCCATGATGAAGGCTGGCTTGAGGCGATCCATTGAGATGGTAATGTCAGAACCCTGAATTTTCACTACTGCAGTTTTGTCAGTTCGGCTGATGACCAAGTGTGGCCCAGAGTATGGTGGTTCCAGTGCACCTTTTGAAGTGTCAGTCCGGACAAAGACGTGCTGACATGTGGCAAGGTCCTTGAAGACAAACGGCGTTCGCTCCCCATGACGTGTACCCTTCACTGGTCTAAGAGCATTGAAATAGCTTCGAAGGTTGGTCACAAATGTTGATGGATGTGTATGACCAGTTGGGAGGTTTGGTGTCAGAAACTCTCCAGGAAGGCGAAGAACCTGGCCATACACCATTTCTGCAGTAGATGCCTTGAAATCTTCACGCCATGCTGCTCGTATGCCAAGGAGAATAGCTGGCAGTATTTCAGTCCAACGTTAATTTGCATGACATCTGATTGCAGCCTTGAGCTGACGGTGGAGCCTTTCAACCAAGCCATTTGCTGATGGATGATATGCAGTGGTCCTGAAGTGGGTGGTTCCAAGAAGGTTTCCAAGGTGCAGGAATAAGCTGGATTCAAATTGTCGGCCTTGATCAGTTGTGATGCGGAGGGGTGTGCCAAAGCGAGAGATCCAAGTAGTGAACAGGGCTCTAGCTACAGTTTCAGCCTCGATATTCTCCAAAGGGACAACCTCTGGCCAGCGGGAGAATCTGTCAACACATGTGAGACAATATCTATATCCTTCTGAAATAGGCAATGGTCCTATCAAATCGATGTGAACATGTTCAAATCTTGCAGATGGAGCAGTGAATGTACCCACTGGTGGCCAATTGTGTCTTGTCACTTTTGATTTCTGACAAGATAGACAGGCTCTGGCCAAATTTCGGCAGTCTGTTTTCATGGATGGCCAGATGAAACGTTGTGTGGCCAGTTGGACCGTAGCATTCCTTCCTGGATGTGAAAGTCCATGCACTGCATTAAATGCAGCCCATCTGAAGTCCTTGGTGACAAAAGGGCGAGGCGTGGATGTTGAGCAGTCACATAGCAATAAGGTTTTCAGACCAGGTATGGGGATCCTTTCCAGCTTGATTCCAGAGTCAGGCTTGAAAAACTGCTGAACCTCTTCATCATGGGTTTGTGCCTCAGCCAGAGCTTCATAATCCAAAGATGTGGAGAGTTCATTGATTCTGGAAAGAGAGTCAGCTACTATATTGTCACAACCTGAGATATGACGGATGTCGGTAGTGTACTGACCTATGTACTCCAAGTGGCGGAATTGGCGAGGTGAACACTTCTCTGGTTTCTGTTGGTAGGCAAAGGTCAGTGGCTTTTGATCAGTGTAGATAGTGAAGTCCCTGCCCTCCACCATGTGTTGGAAGTATTTGATGGCCAAGTATATTGCGGTTAGTTCCTTGTCATAGGCACTGTATTTCTGTTGAGCAGGACTTAGCTTTTTCGAAAAGAATGAGAGTGGTTGCCAATTGTTTCCTGACTTTTGCTGCAGCACTGCTCCTACTGCATAATCCGAGGCATCTGACATGATAGCAAGGTGGGCACCTGGGATAGGATGTGCAAGTAATGCTGCATCACTGAGGCTCTGCTTACACTGCTGGAATGCTTTTTCACTGTCTTCTGTCCAATTGATAGGTGAGTTGCCTTTCACCTTGTCCTTCAGCAAATCATGGAGAGGGCTTTGCTGAGATGCAGCATTGGGGAGGAACCGGCGGTAGAAGTTCAACATCCCTGTGAACCTTCTCAACTCCTTGGCTGTTGTAGGCTTGGGATATGACAGTACAGCTTCAACTTTATCTGCTAAGGGCTTTGTGCCTTCTCCTGACACACAGTATCCTAAGAACTTCACACTGTTTGCTCCTAATTTACACTTGCCTGGATTGATCAGAACACCATAGGAGGTCAAACGTTCAAAGAGCAATCGCAGGTGTTGGAAGTGCTGCTCCTCTGACTCTGAAGCAACAAGGACATCATCAATGTAAGCATAACAGAAATCCAGACCCCTTAATACACCATCCATAAAGCGCTGGAAGGTTTGAGCTGCATTGCAGAGTCCAAATGTCATGTAGGGAAACTCAAACAGTCCAAATGGGGTTGTGATGGCTGTCTTATGGATATCTTCTGGAGCTACTGGGATTTGGTGGAATGCTTTGACCAGATCTATTGTTGAGAAGATTGTTTTATTGTGTAAAAAATGAGAAAAATCTTGAATGTTTGGCACAGGGTATCGATCAGGTACTGTTCTTGCATTTAGTGCTCTGTAATCCCCACAGGGCCTCCACTCTGAATCATTTTTGGGAACCATATGGAGAGGTGATGACCAGCTGCTGGATGAGGGTCTTGCTATTCCGATTTGCACCATGCTTTCAAACTCCATCTTGGCCAGTTTCAACTTGTCTGGGGCGAGACGCCTGGGTTTGCTGTGGACTGGTGGTCCTGGAGAGGTTAGAATATGGTGCAGGGTATCATGCTTGACTGAAGCTGTTGGGAGACCAGCAGGCCTAGTGATGTCGGGAAATTCTTGAAGGAGTTGACCATATGTGGATGGTAGTGTAGCATGTATAGTTTTAATGCTACTTACCAATCTGCATGATGCTGAACGGCCAGCAGCGACCAATGATGTCAACTGGTCTATGAGGCATTGTCGGCGAACATCAACAAGAAGATCATAGTGATGCAAGAAGTCAACTCCAATGATTGGCTTGGCCACATCAGCAACTATGAATCGCCATGCAAGTGTGCGGCGGAGTCCAAAGTCCAGATTGAATGTCACCAAGCCATAGGTTGCAATACATGTGTTGTTTGCTGCATATAGTTCATAGTCAGTCTTTTGTCGTCTCCCTGGAAGAAGTGACCGAGGATAAACACACACATCAGCCCCAGTGTCTATAAGGAATTGCTGCTTTGATGTCTTATCAGTTACAAAGAGGCGGCGGGATGACTTGAGAATGGGGTCACTTGCCACCATTAATGACTCCCGTGATCGTTTCCCTGCCGCTTGGGTTGGTATTGACAGGGTGAGGTGCATCTGTCAGCCTGGTCACCAAACCGTCTGTGGTACCAACATATACCATCACGATCACCATTGCCAGAGCGTGATGCAGAGCGTGAACGTGAATGAGGGCTGGATTGGAAGTTTGAGCGGCGTGAGCGGTTTTCATGTTGAACCTCAGCTACTGCAACAATTTCTTGCCGCAAGGTGTTGGCAATCTCTCCCATCTTGGCTGTCATGAGTAACGTGAGTCGCTCCATCATCTGTTCTACACTATTTGTGGCAACAGCAGTCTCAGAAATGCTAGGTCTTGGGTTTGCCTCCAGAACAGCATCAGCTAGCACAGCTAGGGCATCAAAATCAGAATTCTGTTGAGTAGCCAGAATAGCTTGGGTGGAGGCTGGCAGACGTGATAGCCAAAGAGGTTTTAGCACACTGTCAGGAACAACTGTACCAGCAAGGGCTCGGAGATGACGCAGGAACTGTGTGGGCTTCCGATCTCCTACCTCTTCATGTTCCAAGAGCTGCCTTGTCTTCTGATCTTGTGAAGCACTGAGTCGCTGAATAAGCTCTGTTTTCAGCTTTTCATACTTCATTGTTGTTGGTGGTCTAGTTAAAATATCTCGAACTTCAGCAGCATATTTTGAGTCTAAATTTCCCGCCACATAACTGAATTTAGTATCATCAGAAGTTATATTAGCCAAAGTAAATTGATTCTCAATTTGAGCAAACCAAAGTTCAGGATCTGCTGGCCAGAACGGTGGGATCCTCACTGCAACTCGGTTGACAGATGCTGCTACTTCATCTGCCATAGTTGAAATTGTAACAGAATTGATACCACACCACTGGAGTCCACACACTAACCGGCAAAGTCCACGGGTCGTGGAAAATATGATACGGATACGGACGGACACGAATACGGATACAGACGGACACGGATACAGATACGGATACGGACGGACAGGGATACGGATACACAGCGCGACACTACGATACGCGGCGAGACAGGTAGCAAAACGACAAAACTAGAAATAGGTAACACTTAAAATTTCAGATCACGTCGGGGTCACCACTGTAGATGTATGGGTGTATACTATTGAATTACTACGTTTATATTTGAATGAGAATTTAATAATCTGACTCCAATAAATAAAACTACAAATAATACGGTACAATCACATTATTGGCAGGCCAGCTACAGGAAACTTTCGGTGAGCACGTGTTTTCGGTAGGAATTTTGGAACTAGACTGTCTCCTCGTGGAAGGTCTAATATCTATTAGTGGGAAAGGGAGGTGAAAGTTACAAGAATAGGAAAGAGAGTGGGAGTGTTAAGAGTGAGACAGAGAAGGAATGGATGTGAGTTGTGAGGGGTGGAAATACTTTGCAGGTATGTGTTGGTGCGACGGACTTGAAAGAAAGGAGCTTGGACAATGGTAACAGAATGGAAAGGAATAGGGGAGTGCAATGTTACTGGCCTGCGAGGGTTCAATATGGGAACAATAAGCAATAAAAATACACACATGGAATACAAATATATATATACAGTTTTTGAGTATAGGCTCTATCAGCAACACCACACGTACAATTCCCGACAATTTCTAGGTTAGAATGATATCGTTTTACGAACAGTGTGAATGGAAAAAGCTGATCTGAATTTAACCCCGGAAAAGTCAAGGTCAGTCGCGATACCTGTCCCGCAAGTGGTCACATTCCGATCACTTCCAGATCCCGTGTATAGTATTTTAAATAGGAATATCAATGGTGCACGACGGGAGGGACCCTGGTCCTTCAGTTTTCTCGTCGTAAGCAACCTACAGATGGCTTTGGCAATCAATAAGAAGTTTGATTAGCTGCACATTGAAAGAGATACTTTTCATTTCATTATGTTAGCTGTTGGATCATATCATCAGTTAACTATACTCTGTACAAATTAACTTCAGACTTGGAGGAATATGCGACGCAGAGAAATGGAGGGAGATCAGCCAATTACAGTGATGAATAGAGTGATAGGTAAAAGCGCAGTTGCCAATTTGTCAATTACAGTCAGTCGACTGAAGCAGGCTTGGAGGAATATGCGACGCAGAGAAATGGAGGGAGATCAGCCAATTACAGTGATGAATAGAGTGATAGGTAAAAGCGCAGTTGCCAATTTGTCGATTACAGTCAGTCGACTGAAGCAGACTTGGAGGAATATGCGACGCAGAGAAATGGAGGAGATCAGCCAATTACAGTGATGAATAGAGTGATAGGTAAAAGCGCAGTTGCCAATTTGTCGATTACAGTCAGTCGACTGAAGCAGACTTGGAGGAATATGCGACGCAGAGAAATGGAGGGAGATCAGCCAATTACAGTGATGAATAGAGTGATAGGTAAAAGCGCAGTTGCCAATTTGTCAATTACAGTCAGTCGACTGAAGCAGGCTTGGAGGAATATGCGACGCAGAGAAATGGAGGGAGATCAGCCAATTACAGTGATGAATAGAGTGATAGGTAAAAGCGCAGTTGCCAATTTGTCGATTACAGTCAGTCGACTGAAGCAGACTTGGAGGAATATGCGACGCAGAGAAATGGAGGAGATCAGCCAATTACAGTGATGAATAGAGTGATAGGTAAAAGCGCAGTTGCCAATTTGTCGATTACAGTCAGTCGACTGAAGCAGGCTTGGAGGAATATGCGACGCAGAGAAATGGAGGGAGATCAGCCAATTACAGTGATGAATAGAGTGATAGGTAAAAGCGCAGTTGCCAATTTGTCGATTACAGTCAGTCGACTGAAGCAGACTTGGAGGAATATGCGACGCAGAGAAATGGAGGGAGATCAGCCAATTACAGTGATGAATAGAGTGATAGGTAAAAGCGCAGTTGCCAATTGTCGATTACAGTCAGTCGACTGAAGCAGACTTGGAGGAATATGCGACGCAGAGAAATGGAGGGAGATCAGCCAATTACAGTGATGAATAGAGTGATAGGTAAAAGCGCAGTTGCCAATTTGTCGATTACAGTCAGTCGACTGAAGCAGACTTGGAGGAATATGCGACGCAGAGAAATGGAGGGAGATCAGCCAATTACAGTGATGAATAGAGTGATAGGTAAAAGCGCAGTTGCCAATTTGTCGATTACAGTCAGTCGACTGAAGTATTCAAGACAGGAAACTCCGTAAGTTTAACATGAGCGCTTGAATACTCACAAGAAATTAGAGGATTGCTGGCCTGTTAGAACGGCAACATCGCAGCTGTTGTATCCCTACCTCTGTATGCCTTCTCTGCTGCGCATGTCCCTCCCAAGTCACAAGTTTTGTGCAGAGTATGGTTTATCAGTTAGTTATTCATATAGATTCGAATTTGTTCATGATTTTCTAGATTCTAAATTAACAGTTGAGATTTGATTAGGTTCTCATCCATAATCTACGTATATAAATCACGATATTCTATATGAAAAGCTCAGATTCTAGTCCGTAATAAATTTACGAGGAAATAAAATAGCATTATCCCATAAATCTCACTCATAAATCTGAGAATGGCTCGTTGAACGATATTGAATGAAATAAAATTTGAGGATGAAATACTATTGATATTATTCATGAATAATGATCCTGGAAATCTATCGATGAAACAAGAGTTCAGTACAAGGGAACGTCTCTATTATTTCGGTGTCAGAGAATTTCTTATTCCGTGAATTCATCCTGTGTTGATAAACTCACAAGTGTAGTATTCATATTTATTTATTGATAAGCAACTTGAAAATCAGTTGTTGATTGAACTGCGAATTTTCATTCTATATATTATGTGTTCTCATGTGGAGGAATAATATTATCTCAAGGATTGTAGGAATTGTGAACGTGTAGTTGAAAGAATATTACTAGAGTCTTTCAAAGATAACCGATAACTATTTAAACCACAGTATGGCCATTGACTGTCACGTTTTTGATTGGCTAGCTCGATCACGTGGTACAAATCCGCCATTAAGATTCCAAACATACTTTGAAGTACTATTTCATTGCATTTGAAATTTTGATTTTATCACTTCTTTTACTGATTAGAAACCTATTTTGAGCTTCCGATGAGTTTGGTATAACATTTTCCAAGGAAAATTGATTTTACTTTAATATAGACCAACAAGAATAATTTAAATATCACTAATAAAGCTTAAAATATCAATTTCTCTTTCCTCGGATCTCCTCACGGACCACTTTTTAGGAACAACTGATCTAGATAAATATGAAAAATCACATTGTAGCCTTGAGCCATGTTTACACCAGAGTTTCCAAAAGTGTCCCAAAGATAGTTTTCTTTGAAAAAGTTGTCAATTATTACTATAGAAAACAAGTTAAATAAATATTGCTGTACTTTTTAGGAAATTGACAAGAAGTTTTCGAAATTTTTTGTAATCGCAGTTGACAACTCTGGTGTAAATGTGACTCCAGATTTATAATAAATAAATTATCAGTTGAAAACACATTCTGTTTTTTTTTTAATGTGAATAATAATTTTGATCTTCCAATTCAATGTTCACGTCCAAAAGTGAATGAGGAATGGAATTTAAGAATGAAGGAAAGGGGAATCTGAATTAAAGCATTGGTTCGGCTGACTTGGCTTTTGGTGGAAGACCCTGAGATAGAGTGATAGATTGAACATGTCTTTGGATTCATAAAACAATGTAATATATCAATAAAGAAATACCTATAGTCTAAAGAGAAATCAATGTTCATATTTTCAGCGAATATTTCAGGGTTTTGACCGCTTCAGTGAGATATCATCGGATACCTACTGAGAAATTTTAGCTTTCCGGGGAAACATTATTATCGTTCTCAAAAATCCTCTGATCATCCCCAAATAAGAGGAACGCTTTATAGAGCACTACAGTAGCTTGTCACTAGTTTTCAGTAATTAAATGTTTGTTGGCTCAGATATTTGAGATTTATTAATTGCAATAACGATGAATTCAACGGAGAAGTGGTATTTTATGTGAGAGTCGAAAAGCAAAGAACAGATCAACTGAAGAGCTCTTTTAATCTGTTTGAAGCACTTTCACGAGTTGTTTTTGGTTTCTGACTCAGGTACTCTTCAAGTTCCCATAATCTCCTTATTCAACATCGAGTGACCTACTCTTACAGTTGAAAAAGCTGAAGCCTTACTCCCTTGAAAGCACCTCTATTAATTAACTCTGGAAGTTTGACTATCAAGTTCGACCTTGAAATAGTTGATGGAATCGCTATGAATGACTCGAGACTTCTAATATGAGCCGTCGTCAATTAAATAGAGCTACTGAAGTCTTATACGAACATCTATTCTCTGTTTTAGATCACCCTAACTTCTAGGTATAACGAAAATTATGAATTATTTAACTGGTTGAAAAATATGAAATGTAGCGCGTTAAAATCTTTCCCGTTATTCTATTTTTATGATAAAATATTATTGATGATCATTCCACAATAAATCCACTGGAAATATTATGTTATGGATCAACAGACGCTATTCTTTTAAATTGACTATAATATTACAATTATTTACTATCGAGAACTGTTATCAAGTAGACGAATAAAATATCTTTAAAGTATCCAATTCGGTATTGGAGAATATCTGTATAATGAGCTTCATTCAATATTTCTCAATATTGATAACAGCGCTCAAAGTATTGATGTAATTATGTAATCGTTGTTTCCTGAGAAAAGAGAAAAATCGTTCGAAGTAAGATTCTGAGAATGAATAGTTTCGAAAGTGGAAAAGATTCTAATCTCAATTTTGATAGAAAAGTAAATTGGAACCAAAATTTCCAGTCACTTTGTTCAACATCGGAAAGTTTCCATTTAGTTTGTTATTAAAAGTAACAGTTGCAATTAATCTCCTCTTGAAATGATAAGACTTGGACGTGAACTAGCTTTTTCATTGAGTTAGCAATAACATTCCTCTTATGAAGTTTTTCATATATATAATCCTGATCTTCGGGACCTGAACTTCAGCATTCAAATGTTACATTACATTTGTTGTTACATTGCATTTTTCTTACAGCAACCAGTGTGGACATGATTGGGGTTGTTAAACTTTCAGGTTCCTTGGAATTCATTAAAGATGTACAGGACTATCGATTGCCGTCTTGGGTTGTAAAAATTATTTGTTTATAATATTCGTTTTTGACTCCAAGAAAGAAGTTCGACATACTCCATTAAGCATTACGAAGCGGGCTAGAAGAGTCGAGTTGAAAATATTTGTAAATAATTTCAAGTGTGACCATTTTAAACGAAGAAGACTATTGGAGATTACAATAGTCAAATCAATATATATTGAACAACAGTGACCAAGCAATAAGCTCCAATCTCTTTTTGTTTTGTGATTGAAACATAAATGTCGAGAAAAAAGTATTCAAACTAAAAAAAAAGGGAGTTCGGTCCAAGTAGACGTCAAGCCTTTACATGCAGACCCAGAGTATATGTATACAACAGCTATCATCGTAATTACAAAACCGCTATCTTATTCAAACTTAAAAAGGAAAAATCTTTCATGATGAAAATCTTGTTATCAGAAAATTCAATGATAAGTGGTGGAAGTTTGCGGTCGATGAAACGTGGAGAAGTGAGTGTCATTGTTTCAGAGCTGAACTGCATGACACTGTCAAGGACTGCGAATCTCGAGTGGCGAATAAAAGGTGTCACGAATCAGCAAGCGTGTCAGAAGCAGACGGATAGGATCGGGCCAATTGTTTTAGGCGAGGAAACAGATACAGCAGCAGCAGAAGCAGCAGCAGCAGCAGCAGCAGCAGCAGCAGCAAGAGCAAAAGCAGCAATAGTCTGCGACCCTGCGAGATGCTGGGCCGGGTAGCAGTGCCAGTAATGTGTCGTTATATCTGGCCGGGTCGCATGCAAATCGCAGTCACCCGTTCCCCATTTCCGCCATAAGAACGGAGTCATTTCCCCCGTATTGATCGCACCCCCCTCTCCCAAATGGTGGGGGCTCCCGGGTACCGAATCCTTTCGCTCCCCGCAAGCTCCGCTCCCCCGATTTGTTACTATTCCTTGCAACCGACTACATCTCGGTTGGACTCGGCTCGAGTGCAAGGTCTCGCTCGATGAGGCCTGTTGAACAACCGATGAAAATTCAATTGGAAATAAATTAGGTATGTAAGCTGTCTCACGGATGAAATCAGTACCCTCATTAGTTCCAGCTAAGAAACTGTAATCAGGTGTGATATATGAGGCTGTTGTTTGAAAATGTGATACGAGGACTGTAGAATAAGATACGAATGATGAAATTGAATGAATGATGAACGATTGTCTCAAGGAAAACTCCACACATTCACTGTATTTCCGCTAGTAGAAGAGTATTTGATAAATTCGACCATGTTCACACATGTAATAAAGAGAGTTGAAACCATCATAGATTTTACATATTTATCATTCAGAGTTGATATATTAATTCACTTGAATTAGAATAACAAAACCTGTCAAAGTAGTATTGCAAGAATTATTCTACTGTAAGTTTCCCACAATTTATCACTTTTAAGTAGATGTGTTATAAAATAGAACGAAAACCTTTATTCCTCTAATTAAATTTTTATAGGGAAATCTCTTCAGTTTCTCCACTCTCTGAAGATTGATCTAACAAATCTGAGAACAATGTCTCAAATCAACATTTCTCTGCTTCAACAAGCTCTTCTGCTTATGCTTCTGCTCTTATGCAGGCACAGCTATTCCAAACTGATTAGTGGAACGTTAGTTTTGTATCTCAAAGAGAGTACGGAACCATACTTTGTCTAGACCTTAGATTTAGGTAGATCTTAGAATTAGTGACAGCCAACCTGTCTATTCGATACATGAAAGTTGTGTTTTCGGAAGGTGATAAAGTGAGGTCTCTCGGTTGGTGAAGGAAAGTGGAAAATTGAGAGATGAAAATGTGTGAGAGAGATGAAAATGTGTCATCAATCGCTCATGATTGATGATGTTGAAGCAGAAAGTTGAAGAAGAAAAAAAGACATAAGATGAAGAAGATGATGATAAGAAAGAAGATGAAGGAGAGAGGGGATGAAAAGAGAGGAGAGCAGAGTTGACTGATTATGATCGACTGATGAAATCAGTGTTAATAAATGAGAAACGCTCAACTCATATTCAATTATTCATGGACCCCACAAGCATGAAACAGGCAAAATATTGAAACCGTAATTTAGTTTACAAAGTTGGTTCACCTATAAACTTGAGAGCTTATGCAATCCGTAGATTTACAGCTTGCAATCTCCTGTTCTAACTCACCTTATTTCCTCTTTTATCTCCGATGCTTCCCGAAAACAACGACTCTCGCACTCAACGATGATTTAAGTGTGAATAAGACTTCCTCCTTTGGTATGAGATCAATCAAGCTCGGTATGAAATCAAGTGTGGAGTTTGAAAATTGAGAATGCTAGCGATAATATTGTGCAGATGGCCTATCAAGGTGATACACCTATGTAGGAGGCCAACACAAATTTTATAGCAATTGAAGACAGAAATTAATTTGAAGAATAAATAGAATTAAAGGTTGCTGATTTAGCTTTACCGGGAAAAACAATAAAAGAAGAACATTGTATGAAGCAGAAACTATGGCGTGAACTATTATCACCTATTTTTTCAAGCAGTTTCCACCATAATAATTTTTTTAAAGGAGCTCTATTTATTATTGAATACTTATTTCCAAGATGCCATGGAACCACTGAAAAGCCTCCTCTCCAGCAGCATGAACATCAGTTGGCCATCCATCGAGTACAGTGGACACTCAGATAACAGGTGTTGCATGGCAAAGATGATCTGAAGTGTATCCCATTGCTGTTGTAAACTCAGCACATCTTCCTACCTGGTTACCCAGTCCTGAACTGGCTGAGGCAACACCAGCCTCCATGTTTCAGGGTTCCTGGGTTCCAGGAAATATATTCTTGGGGTCATTCACAAGACATCGGTTTTTAACCTCATCCCGCAGCCATATCTGTCTTCATAGATCCTTCATGCTGATTGATTCCTCTTACTCACCAATAAACTTGAGTTGAGGCATTATCTTCTTGACTTGAGGCACCTTGGCTGAGGACTAGACGGATCTCTAAAGAGTGTGAGATCCCTGCTGTTGCAGCTGGACAATGAACTTGCTAATTTTCTCAAGCCTTCTGAAATCTGGAGGCAAAATGTTATACAGAACTGGCAGCTACTCAGTCACTGTTGGTCACTCCTGTGCTCTACAGCAATGCCAGGCTGTTCTAAGGGCCTTCATGTCACATCCCCTGGGAGTTGTTAATGATTTTTAGCCTTGTCTTCAGATTATCCCTCATATCCTCTGGATGTTGTTGACATTTGAGGGATTTATCAAGTCTTACTTCAAGAAATGGGGAGCTGACAAATGAATGAATTCTCTTGCCACAAAACCTTCGATCGATTGTCTTAATTTGCATGCTGAATGGTTACTGAGAAGGAATATCATTGATATTGTTTTGGAAGGTTTGTTTTTAGGAACCACTGCTGGAAGTAGTCAGCTATTACCACTGACCCATTCCGAGATGTCTGAATCTGTTCAGAGGTTGTTACTGGTGCAATCGAACCAATGTTATCTGCATGGATAAACCTCCGTGAATCAGTCACAGGTAAGTCTGCGTTATAAACCTGAAAAAAATGAGTGAAAGGACCAACCCATGAGGTAGATTTGTAATGTATCTCATGCTACTAAGTTTCCCACAGAGAGACATTCTGCATGTGCGGTATCTCGTCATAGCTACAAAGAAATGGACAGTTGCCCTACATTGAAGAACCCTTCCAAGATTCAGAAGAAGACCAAATATACATACTATATCATATGCTGCACCAAGGTCCAAAACTACAGCTCCAGATTTCAAGTTTTTCTCAAAACCATTCTCAATGTACGTGTTGAGTCACAGCTTCTGCCCTGTCTCAAACTAGCTTGCTCCTGTGACCAGCATTCATCCATTCCGTTCTCAACAGAACTACTTTATCTCAACTAGTCGGTGCTCAACAAAGCTCATTCACATACAACTTATAGTAGGGCTATTCTGTTTGGCGATAGCTTTTTAGTCTCCTTGATATTTTTAATTTTCCCTTCAATACTGCTATTTTTAATGAACTCAGGCAGAGCTCCATCAACACCAGGAGCTCTATTTACCTTGACCTTCTCAATAGCAGTAATAATCTCATCAGAACTAAATATTCCAACAAACAAGGATCATCTGTCATTGACCTTATTAATGCGCCACTCCCTCAATACAAATGTCAGAGCAATGGCATCTAACTGAATAATACACTAAACAGAGATTTATTGTTCCACATTACCGTGATTAGTGTATGAACCAGCATTGCTATGACATTTAGGAAAACAAGTATTTCATTATGAAATTTTCAGTTTACTCTCATGTTAATTATTCTGTTGTTCTCGGAAGCTTAATTAATCTCGGAAGCTCGGGATTAATAGGATTATTTCCATGATGTTGAGTTTAAGTTAATATGACGTCGGCTTAATTGATTTTCAAACTGCGAATTCACTTTCCTCTTCTAATATAGAAACTTAATCAATTGTTAGTTATTATATTATTGATACGTGATCTGTAACTATCACTAGAACCTTAATATTAAAGATTCAAACTAATTGATAATTTCACAAATTTTGTCATAGTAGATGAATTTCGTGGAGAGATACTTTCTCTACATGAGCGAAATTTCATTATTTCACCTTGCTCTCGTTTGTTCAATGGGAATAAACTTCACTAGCACAAGATTATAATCAGCGCTGCAATTTACTCCAAACGACAACCTATTGGGAACGAAGAGTCGGAAAACAAAGCCTTCTGACTCAATATGAACAAATTCAATGGTATTCTTCATTTGCATTCCTAAGATCACGAGAAGAGTTTTTATATCCGGTACTCTGTAATGCATTTAGAGGGTACGGTAATAAACTCCAATTCAAATTGAAGAGCCCTCCTAATCTGGTGAAATCATGTTGACTCTTGAAATTTTTAAAAATTACTTGGTGAATTGAATAAAACTGAATTTAGCAGTAGATGCTTGCTACACTCCATTATAATAGACATTATACCTTTGTTTGTCTGAATACATACTTTGTTGTTTGTGAGGTTTTTCGGAAAAAGTATGAATAATAAAACCTCATTATTCTCAGCAGCGATGAAAGGTAGGTTGAGATGAGAGAACAAAACAGGAGCAAAGCTGAAACTCATGCTTTAATAACTTCATTTTTCCGACTTTTTCTACTTGATAAGATTACTCTCATGTTTGATGCCGAGTTTTCTAAGAACGATCCAACATCATTATACTGATTATGAAAGTTCCCATTGTGATGTAGAATTATTGCAATTTCAGAATAATCATCATAGTATACTCATATAGGAGCGTTATGAGAAAATTATTTCTTGTAACATTAAACCATATTCGGTCAACCGAATTCCGTAAACATTATGGAATTTATATGTGTGCATAAGGAGTGTTCCTAAAAAAAATCAAATCAAAAACCTTCTGTTTTCTAATTCAATATTAGAAGCGTGGTATGTAATTGTATTTCAATTATTATAGTTCAGTTATAAAAAGAATGATCTTTTCATGATGCAAATCTGAAGTTATAGAATTTGATATCATGCAAGATCTTGATCTTGAGCTCCCAATTGAATCATGATAAAATACATCATAATTGATATAATACGGTAAAATCGAAATGCAGCGATCCTATAAATGTAATCACGAAATAATTATAAACTATAATTTTTCACGGTGAAATGAAACGAGAATTGAAAATGAAACAATTGACATGAAGAGAATAAACAATGATGTGTATGAAATACTACTAGCGTTTAAATTAATTTTTACAAGTTGGTAGTTACTTAGAAATTAGAAATGTGCAAGTAATAATAATAATAATAATAATAATAGTAATAATAATAATAATACTAATAATAATAATAATAATAATAATAATAAAATTGAAGCCACCAACATGCTCGCTGTGCCGGTTCTCACCTACTCTTTTGGAGTGGTTAAGTGGAATCGGAATGAGCTCCAGGACCTGGACAGGGAAACCCGAAAAAGGATGCACATGGAGAGAAGTTTACATCCCCGCTCTTCTGTTGCCCGAATATACCTGCCAAGGCATGAAGGGGGCAGAGGTCTACTTGGTTTGGAGAATCTGCACAACAGGGTGGCCTTACAGTTTGCCTGCAGCATACAAAGATGCTCTGATCCCCTTATGCAGCTGGTTCATGACCATGAAGTTGCAGGGGTTGGGGCCTTCCTATATAAGGCAGCACAGCATGCGGCAGATACCCTTGGTCTCGATTTTCGCACTGATCGGGAGGAGGAGCATGAGCCTAATCAGCTCAGGGCTAGAATAAAGACTGCTGAGTCCAGACTCCTGTTGCAGCAACATAAGGACAAGTCCTTGCATGGTGTTTTCTACAGGCATGTTGAGGAGCAAGGCTTGTCCAAGCCACTGACTTTTGCTTTTCTGAAGTCAGCAGCCCTGAAATCTGAGACTGAGGGTTTCATACTGGCATGTCAAGATGGTGTCATCAACACATTGTCATACCGCAGCAGAGTAATGCACATGGATGTTCCTGATATCAGTTGCAGGGTGTGTCATAGAGCACCAGAGACGATCATGCACATCCTGTCTTCTTGTTCTGTGCATGCAACTGCAGGCTACATCCATCGACATAATGCTGCTCTGCGAGTTCTCTATTACCATCTTAGACACTCATATGGTATCGACAAAACACCAGTGCTGCCTTATGCCCCAGGGGAGATTGAATCTGTTGTGGGGAATGAGAGGTGCCGAATTTATTGGAATTACTCATTCTCTACCACCAGGCTTTTAAGAGCCACAAAGCCTGATGTTGTCCTCCTTGACATCACTTCGAAGACAATGTATGTCATTGAGTTTTCAGCACCAGCTGAGGGTAACATTGTCACCAAAGAGGAGGAAAAACAGACGAAATATCATGACCTACTAATGGAGCTGCGCAGGCTAAACCCAGGCTACTCTGTGAGAATGGTGGTGTTGATTGTAGGTGTACTGGGAGGCATGAGACCTTCATTTTTGGCCAACCTTAGAACGATTCCAGCCTGTGAGAGACCTGCTGCTGTGCTTGCAGGTCGGATGCAGAAGGCTGTCATTCTTGGATCATTACGTCTACTCAGAGCAAACGATTTAATGGTAACGGACCCAGTATGATTGTTTACCACATGGACATGTGGAGCACTCACTCTGGAAAAATCGCTTGTCACTCTTCCTTGGGGGTCGGAGCCCAGGGAAATGGTGGTCAAGCAAAACCTCAAACCTCATAATAATAATAATATAATAATAATAATGATTCATTTTCAACAGTACAATATACAGGAATACAAATTCATAGCATCCTAAGCTTGGCTTTCGCCGTCAGCTCGAGTTAAGATTTTTCATTATTTTATCTATGATAAGAATTACAGAAAACTTTATTTAAAAGTGAACATTTAAGAGTAATTTAATATATACAAATAAATCAAACATAACAGAGAGACAAAACACTATAAAAGCAACAACAATTCACAGAAAATCTCAATGGGCTATTCCACAATATCAACAAATGCAGAGACTTTCTATTGAACAGAATGCTAGTCGGAAAGTGTCTTCATTTGGTTTCAATTGACATTATACCCTATTATACCCTACTTCAATAGTTTAAATTCTCTGATAAGAACCACCGATAATGCCAAGCCACTCTACAAAATTCAACCAGCCCCCGCCAATTTCCTCCTTTCAGAACTTCTAGGTACTCATTTTCCGAGAGAGTTGATTTACCCAACCAACTTCGTCACCACTCACCCAACACCAAACACCGCGCCACAAAATGAAACGTGTCCTCTCTTTCACCCGCATTACACATCGAACACATTCTAATTCTTCCCTCCAACCACGGTCTGTCATTCAAATTTAACATTTCTCCTCTCACTTTCATTATCCACCTGATGTCTGGCAAACCAAATTCCTCCTTTAAATAGCCATCACCCCCCAAATTCACACTCGTGAGACTCTTATATATTGGTATGATGTCTGGCTGCGTTTGCTGAGATCTTAAGATCCTCAATGTTTCTCTATTTCCTTAAATTCCAAATGCTATTAACTTCACTTTTCCAAATACTCAGATTGTCCAAACTCAAATCAACATTGGCACCCAGCTCTTGCGACATATCTAACCAGCTCTTATTCATTTATTTATGGAAACAACAGGTTACCCCTAATGTGTCTCCTTCACAAATACTACAATACAAGATTATTATACAATGAGCAATGTAACTTACAATTGCAATAATGTTAAAAGAAAAAAAACAATAGAAATACAAGAGAAGGAAAAAATAGATGTATACAAGAAAATTATCATAAAACGGAATATAGAAATGAAAAGATTCTATAATTAAAATAAAAATGTTACAAAGAATGGATAAAACTAACAAATGAATGTCAGAGGACTGATACCAGAACACTCTCTTTTTTAAACTTGGGCTGCTAGTAGTTTAGGTAAGCGCCAATCCTGCATTTTCATTACCTTGCAACATAATTGAAATGTGTTCAAACCTTCTATATCCCCACACAGAGCTACAGCTCTGTATAAAACTCACTTAGCCGACAATGGTACTTTTCTATTATTTATGAATTGCTCCCAGCCAGCATTTAGCCCTGCTTTCGCACTTCCCAATTTATTTTCAAGATGAGGAGACATGCTAAGGGTTGATGTCATATATTACTCCCAAGCACTTATATTCGTTAACTCTTTCTATCCGATTCCCGTCAAAAACCATTCCTCCTGTCTCCCTTGCCTTCCGCCATTTTTAAATACCATTATTTTTGATTTATTCAAGTTTACTCTCAGATTCCATCGCTTGCAATAAATTTCTAGACTGAATATCATATCTTGTAGTTCTCTTTCTGTTACATGAGAAGTTTTATTCGTAGATTTTCCACTCTTGCTCCTCCTCCCAATTCCGCCTCCAAATCATTAAAAAAAAGTGAGAATAAGAGAGGACTCATCTGACAGCCCTGTTTTAAGCCTACTCCTGTACTGAACTCCTCCGTCAGACCATCCTCACCCCATACTCGTGCAGTGGTTCCATTATTTCCGCAATATATATTTCTGAGCATGCACGAGAGTTTGTAGAAAAGCGCTCATCTGTCCACCGTATCGAACGTGGATGAGAAGTCGACGTAAAAACAGAAGAGTTTACCTCGTTTTCGACTAAATTTCAACTTGGCTATTGATAATAAATTGAATATATTGTCAACTGTGGAATATCCCTTCCTGAAACCTGCCTGATATTCGTCTAGTATTTTGTTAACGTGAACCCACTTTTCTAATCTGCTCAATAAATTACCAGAGAAAAGTTTTGCTATTGCGTCTATAAAAGATATTCCTCTGTAGCTCTCAGTCTGATTTACATCTCCTTCCTTGTGTAGAGAAAAGACTATTGATTTTTGAAAAGAATTTGGGACGTTTGCCGTTTTATAAATATTATTGAATATTACCGTTATTCTTCTCATTAATTCGTCTGGGCCATTCTTATAAAACTCATAGGGGATGCCATCCTGACCTGCTGCTTTATTATTTTTTGCCTTTCGTAAGAGGGCTTTCAACTCATCCAATTGGAAGTCGCGATCAAGAATATCATTGAAAACCAACGGCTCTGCGTACAAGACTGGGTCAGCGCTCAACGGTGGATTCAATAGCTTTTGAAAATGTTTCACCCAATTATCTGAGCTTATGCTAGAAGCCATTCGCCTAGATGGTTTCTTGAAAGATCTTATCGCCTTCCAAAATTTCTTTGTGTCATTAGTATTGTGCAAGTATAGCAAATTGGTTCACCATCTCATTAGTAAGCTCCACTAGTCCTAGTAATATTAGTTTTATCAACTTGATTTTGATTCATAAGAATTTTATATTCTAGAGGATTCAAAAACTGGCATGCAAAAATATTGAAAAAAGCCACTAGTTAATAAAATTTCTCCATTACTGCCAAAGACTAATATATTTTTTACATAGATCCAACAAAATTCTTTTTTGCTCTCCCATCTCTCTCCAATTTATTGTAATCAACATAATTTCGTGATTAGAATACTACAAACTGTCCTATCAAACCAGACGGTAGAATGGATGCCTCGTTACAGTTCGAAGCCTTCTTGAAACAATTGAAACTCTACTAAAGGAAAATTAAACCACTGCGTTAATCCACAATGGTCTGAGCTGATCTCAAATGAGGGTTTGCTTAACTCTGTTGGAAATAGTATTTATGCTGCTTGATAATCGTACCTGCGAAACCAAGATAAGCTGCTGAGAGGCTGGGATCCAACATCCAAGTACAGTATTTACTTCGGGGAAGATACTCCACTCAGAGATTTGAGTTCTCTACCATTGAAATTGTCATCTTTGAGCGGATAGAACTAGCCAAATACAAAATCGCCAACTGCATAGATGGAGCTGGCAACTTCAATTACTTACTACAAAATTAAAAAAAATAGCGAATTTTGATTGTTACTCACTTCTTCTAGTATTGTTAATCTTGAATTCCAACCAATATATGAGTAGGGTAATGAGGGACATTGCCATACTGGAAAGATTTGTATATCTTCACAGGTATAGATTGGATTTCTAAAATTAATAGATGGGGAAAACAATTCATACCGAGGTGGAGATTAAGGAAAATGTTTTCTTCAAGTTTAAAATTTTAGATTTATTGGTGACTTGTGGGAATGATTATGATTTGGATAACAATCATGTGAAACTTTATGAATCTTGGAATATTATGATGATTGTGAAAAACAATGAGACTGTTGACAAATACGCTAGTGAAATAGTTGAAAAGTTATTGAGGGTCAAATGATTTATGAGCAATATTGATCACCTGAATCAATAATAAATAAAACTGATAATTCGCTTACAAGAAAAACTGTGTCTGATAATTCAATAGTCCCATACAATCTCACATCTTGAAAAACAGTCTTGAAAAACCAAAAGATGAAAGTTTTTCAATTTGTTTTTCCTACTATCTTGAATAACAGAAAATCCAAGGAATGTATTCTTGATACATTGGAAAAATCTCTATTTTCTTTAATCGGATTCTTCATCTGGCCAATTAAAAGCCTCTCTTCATTTTTCAAGCCGCTAGAATACCTTTTCACTCATGAATTTCAGATAACTATTCTAAAACTTGACAAGAAGGGGTTTCAGTACATTTTAATAATATATTACGGTGAAATCTATAAACTGCAAACTACCTTCTAAATCTTTTGTATTGCTTGGTGCTGAAACTCTGATTGTTAACATCACATCCATCAAGTTACACTAATAAAAAAGAATTTAATTTCTTTTTGGGAATTATTCCATTTCTTTTATTACGGTAAAAAAGCATTTAGCATTTTATGTCTCATGGGAATCATTTTTTTTCATTTATTTTGATGAGTTCAACATTATCTTATAATTCATAGTCAGCTCTGTTTAGCATCGAGTAAGATTGATTGCATATACGATAGGAGGGAATCATGAAATGAGTAAATATTGAGGAGTAAGCTGGATTTCTACGATATAAGTGATGTCCAACTAATATTGAATCGAATTGTTTATGAATCAAATTGATTGTTATGATCGCGCATCATTCATCATCTGTAATTGAATCTATCATAGATGTGCTAGGCTGGGGTTCTATCAAACGAGCAGACAGCAAGAACACAAATTCTTCAGCATAGAATACATCTGTATATATAAAAGCGAAATGGCACTCACTCACTCACTCACTCACTCACTCACTCGCATAACTAAAAATCTACCGGACCAAAAATGTTCTTATTTGGTAGGTATGTTCAGTTGGCCCTTTAGAGGCGCACTAAGAAATCTTTTGGCAATATTTCAACTCTAAGGGTTGTTTTTAAGGGTTTAAAGTTCGTCTTTTAGCATGTATATTCTTCTTCTCCCAATCTCTTAATTAGAATTGAAATTTCCATATCATATGTTACTATAGAACTATAATCTAGATAGAGTACCTCTTCGAACAGTTGTTAACTGGCAACTAAATTAATAATTTTGTCAGGTTGGCATTAAGTTGAGTTGATTTTGTTAGGTTGGCACCAAGTTAAGATTTAAATGCATTTATCGCGGAGAAATTGATTGGGCACTGCTACTTCAATCCTGGAATATTATATTACTAGCCGTCAGGCTCGCTTCGCTCGCCATATCTGTTTAGCCAGACGTTTAGTCTGGACCCCCGACTGGATTGTCCTAATATAATATGATAAAAATGAAAAAATGCAGGCGAGCGAAGCGAGCCTGCTGATCTCAATCTTGGACGATCCAGTCGGGGGTCCAGGGGGCGGAGCCCCCTGGCTAGACGGATACGGCGAGCGAAGCGAGCCTGACGGCTAGTAATATGTATAAGTTTACAATTGCCTACAGGCTCGCTTCGCATGTCAATTTTGAAAGTGAAGTGTATAGGCTCGCTTCGCTTGACCAGTGATATATTATATTATAATATATTCATTCCGACATATGAATTTAATTTGAAAAATTATTATTATATATTTTTAGCTTGATAAATTATGCCTCCAAAACTTTATTATGGATCTCATGTTAGCTCTCATGGCTTTAGAGCTTTCAAACTGACTCCATCCAGATTTTTATTAATCTTTGTTCAGAACAAGCATTTGCTTGATTGGTCTACCTCCAGCCTTGAAGGAGCAAAGGTACATATAGTAGCTCGTTTCGAATCATGAAATGAAATATTGATTGTTAGATTGACGATACCCCTAATTTTCAAAGCTTTTATTTTACAGACTTTTTCCACGAACCACTTACAGCCTTTCAACAATCTTTCCTCGATGATTCACTTTTTATCAGAAATATCGGGGAACCGAGCTTCGTTCGTTATTTTTATTTATTGACTAGCAAGAACCCGTGCTTCGCAAGGATTTTAAAACTTGACAAAATGAAAACTTGATGTAATGAAATTTTGAAGAATTGAAATAGGCCTATAACCATTCTTGGTTAATTAAGAATCTATGAGCAAAATTTCTAGTTAATTAGTCCAGTAGTTCAGACGTGATGATGCGTCAAACATAATTTTCCTATCCCGTACGTGCATAAGCCAGCTCTTTACTTTATATAATTATTATAGATATAGTTAACGACTGCAAGAGATAGGACTGTGAAACAGAATAGTGATAGCACCAGAAGTGTCTCAAACACAATAATAGGTACTACATGGACTTATTGAAAGTGATTTGAAAAAATGTTAAAACAACAGAACTGAATCCTTATCATTCTATCTCCATTTAGAGAGGCTTTTGTTTCAGCCGAATGGAAATCTATTTATAAAAAATGAATGTCTGTTAGTGTGTTTGTTTGTATGTTTGTTTGTTCCCTGTAGACTTGAAAACTACTTGAAATAACGGCATGAAACTTTGGGAATATGTTGTGTGAATATTAGGGATGGTTTCTGAACAGAAATTTTAATAGTGGGGCTAATAATAATTATTTAATCGTTACTCCAAAAGTAATTTTGTACGGAGTATAGTGCTAAGTTAGAGTTTACGTTGTAATTGCACCCACTTTCATGCAGTTTGCGCCGAAATGAAAGCAATAGACGACAAATTTGTAAAATTCGCTCAACAAGCTAGACATATGTTTTCGAAATTTTTGGCCGAGCGGCTACTGAAGAACGAAAAGATGAACATGATTCAAGATCATATTGTGATAATATGATTTAGCATCTAAAGTTACCAGCTGTAATAAACATATCACCCTGTGGTAAAATATTGTGTACTGGTATTAAAACGGTAGTTTGGAGTTGAAGTGTAGTTGATTGGTACCAGCTGTTGATAATGGTTCCTTAGAAGACCTATACAAATAATTATCACTCCCCTATTATTGAGAAACTGGAAAATGTTGAAAAAAATTATTCACCTAATGAAAGAGAGTATATATATATATATATATATATAATATATTATATATATATATATATTATATATATATATATATATATATATATATTATATATATATATAGTATATATGTGTATTATCATATTGCATTCATTATTTACTGAAGAATGAAAGAATAATTAACAATTTTTTGAATTTAGCTTAGCTTATATATTCATCCTAAAATGGAGAGAATATGGAATTCTGTGTGATTCATCGTACATCGCATATTTCCTGGACCATATATCGACAATCTACAGCAATGAAGACATTGAAAATTTTTCTTTGAAACACTAATATAACCTTTTTTTTTAATTGGAAACTTTACTGATAGATATTACTACCAATTGATTGAGAAGAATAATATGTTTTCGGAATAATGAATGCTGCATAACTAAGCACATAGGAAGTCCGTATTGAGATGTAAATGAACATGTTGATTGTCAGATAAATTTCATGATTCACCAAATAAAGTCAAGTGTAACATGAGATACATTGGCGGTACGGAGTTCACTGGGTAAGCTAGTTGTAAATTAAGCTTTATTATTAATAGACAACGCTGAAAAATACAGGCTCAATCACCAGGAATACTATAAATCTATGAGGGAGCAGTTAGCCATTAATTTTGAGTAGTTCAATTACTTCCATTATGGACACTTGATACATTATGGACAATCAATACGTATGAAAGCTACCGTACAGAATAAAAAAATTTTGATTGCAATTACCCCGACTACTGTATTATGAATAACCATTCGGATCAAATATAAGGAATTACTCGTATCTCTCATCAACTCGTAATTTTTATTCACAAAATATTAACAAAAAATATATATATTAAGTTATATTTAATAAACTCACGGCTAGTACTCAAGTTTGTCTTTTTCTGGCCGTGCTACGAATAAATGTAGGTATATGTTTGACATTTTGTTCTGTAATCTTGTTGTCTACTAAGAAAGTTTTCAATGTGATTTTTGATGTAAATGAAATTTGAATTTGAAAAGATAATTATCAACAAACTCCTAACCAAATAAAACCTTTGTGCTCTGTTCTAATCGGAGTGTATGAAACTCCATATACAGCTGATAGAAGGCGCAAACCAGCTAATGATGAAATTGTTTCAAGCTTTCCAATGTTCACAACATTTTTATGTTAGAATATGATGTGTCAATTATTTCAGTTCCATATGGAGTTCACCTTACCATAAGCTTACTTAATAGGATCCTTTTTCATCCTTTGAAATTCTTAGAGGCAAAATATCTCAAAATCCGTTCTTAGTGTGCATCTAGCATGTTTGAAGAATATTTGTGCAACGTTTTAAGTCTGTATGCCAATTAGTTTGAGCTGCAGTGTGATTTTACATCAAAATTTTCGAAAAGTGCCCTCTCCTAAACCCCCCTGTGCTCCTGATTGGAATTTTTCTGCATAGATCTGATTTTTTTCATACCTGAACGAAAAAGTTCCTCATGATGCAGTGCAATGAACGGTTGAAAAGAGAATATTTTGGGCGGCCCAGCTCCCTTAGGGGGGGGGGGGCAGATTCCTGAAAATCCTTTTCTAGTGGATGTTTTGAGGCTACAATAAACAATTGTGCGAAATTTCAAGTTTTTAGGCTTAGTAGTTTGGGCTGTGGTGTGATTTCAGTTTGTCGGGGCTTAGCCTTTTAGATATAGGTAGAAGAAGAAGAAGAAGAAGAAGAAGAAGAAGAAGAAGAAGTGTCTCAAACACAATAATAGGTACTACATGGACTTATTGAAAGTGATTTGAAAAAATGTTAAAACAACAGAACTGAATCCTTATCATTCTATCTCCATTTAGAGAGGCTTTTGTTTCAGCCGAATGGAAATCTATTTATAAAAAATGAATGTCTGTTAGTGTGTTTGTTTGTATGTTTGTTTGTTCCCTGTAGACTTGAAAACTACTTGAATAACGGCATGAAACTTTGGGAATATGTTGTGTGAATAATTTAGGGATGGTTTCTGAACAGAAATTTAATAGTGGGGCTAATAATAATTATTTAATCGTTACTCCAAAAGTAATTTTGTACGGAGTATAGTGCTAAGTTAGAGTTTACGTTGTAATTGCACCCACTTTCATGCAGTTTGCGGCCGAAATGAAAGCAATAGACGACAATTTGTAAAATTCGCTCAACAAGCTAGACATATGTTTTCGAAATTTTTTGGCCGAGCGGCTACTGAAGAACGAAAGAGAACATGATTCAAGATCATATTGTGATAATATGATTTAGCATCTAAAGTTACCAGCTGTAATAACATATCACCCTGTGGTAAATATTGTGTACTGGTATTAAAACGGTAGTTTGGAGTTGAAGTGTATTTGATTGGTACCAGCTGTTGATAATGGTTCCTTAGAAGACCTATACAAATAATTATCACTCCCCTATTATTGAGAAACTGGAAATGTTGAAAAAAATTATTCACCTAATGAAAGAGAGTATATATATTATATATATATATATATATATATATATATATATATATATATATATAATATATTATATAATATATATATTAGTAGTTATATGTGTATTATTCATATTGCATTCATTATTTACTGAAGAATGAAAGAATAATTAACAATTTTTTTGAATTTAGCTTAGCTTTATATTCATCCTAAAATGGAGAGAATATGAATTCTGTGTGATTCATCGTACATCGCATATTTCCTGGACCATATATCGACAATCTACAGCAATGAAGACATTGAAAATTTTTCTTTGAAACACTAATATAACCTTTTTTTTTAATTGGAAACTTTACTGATAGATATTACTACCAATTGATTGAGAAGAATAATATGTTTTCGGAATAATGAATGCTGCATAACTAAGCACATAGGAAGTCCGTATTGAGATGTAAATGAACATGTTGATTGTCAGATAATTTCATGATTCACCAAATAAAGTCAAGTGTAACATGAGATACATTGGCGGTACGGAGTTCACTGGGTAAGCTAGTTGTAAATTAAGCTTTATTATTATAGACAACGCTGAAAAATACAGGCTCAATCACCAGGAATACTATAATCTATGAGGGAGCAGTTAGCCATTAATTTTGAGTAGTTCAATTACTTCCATTATGGACACTTGATACATTATGACAATCAATACGTATGAAAGCTACCGTACAGAATAAAAAATTTTGATTGCAATTACCCCGACTACTGTATTATGAATAACCATTCGGATCAAATATAAGGAATTACTCGTATCTCTCATCAACTCGTAATTTTTATTCACAAAATATTAACAAAAAATATATATATTAAGTTATATTTAATAAACTCACGGCTAGTACTCAAGTTTGTCTTTTTCTGGCCGTGCTACGAATAAATGTAGGTATATGTTTGACATTTTGTTCTGTAATCTTGTTGTCTACTAAGAAAGTTTTCAATGTGATTTTTGATGTAAATGAAATTTGAATTTGAAAAGATAATTATCAACAAACTCCTAACCAAATAAAACCTTTGTGCTCTGTTCTAATCGGAGTGTATGAAACTCCATATACAGCTGATAGAAGGCGCAAACCAGCTAATGATGAAATTGTTTCAAGCTTTCCAATGTTCACAACATAATGTTAGAATATGATGTGTCAATTATTTCAGTTCCATATGGAGTTCACCTTACCATAAGCTTACTTAATAGGATCCTTTTTCATCCTTTGAAATTCTTAGAGGCAAAATATCTCAAAATCCGTTCTTAGTGTGCATCTAGCATGTTTGAAGAATATTTGTGCAACGTTTTAAGTCTGTATGCCAATTAGTTTGAGCTGCAGTGTGATTTTACATCAAAATTTTCGAAAAGTGCCCTCTCTAACCCCCTGTGCTCCTGATTGGAATTTTTCTGCATAGATCTGATTTTTTTCATACCTGAACGAAAAAGTTCCTCATGATGCAGTGCAATGAACGGTTGAAAAGAGAATATTTTGGGCGGCCCAGCTCCCTTAGGGGGGGGGGGGCAGATTCCTGAAAATCCTTTTCTAGTGGATGTTTTGAGGCTACAATAAACAATTGTGCGAAATTTCAAGTTTTTAGGCTTAGTAGTTGAAGAAGAAGAAGAAGAAGTAGAAGAAGAAGAAGAAGAAGAAGAAGAAGAAGAAGAAGAAGAAGAAGAAGAGAAGAAGAAGAAGAAGAAGAAGAAGAAGATTGATTGATTGATTGATTGATTGATTGATTGAGTACTTTATTTATGTAGATTACAATATATACTGGCTTATACACTTATATACAATAGCTTACAATACAGCAAAATTATAGATGAATTTACATAATATAGACTAAGAAAATAACTATTGAACTGTATATGATATGAAAAAGCAATTTGTAATATAATAACTATAGATAATAATCATATTGTTATGCATCTACATAACATGGCGGAGCTTTGGACATATCAATGTCCATTCTTTGGGAAGAATATTAAAAATATCCTCCCCACTAACTCTCTACCAAAACGTTAATTTCGTTATTCAAACTAAGGATTTATTTATTAATGGAAATATTGTAAAAGTTTTAATCAATATGAATATTGAAGAGAAAAAAAAACAGAAAATTGATAAAGTAAAATAATTATATAGGTAGATAAGATCAAATAATTGATTAATAAAATGAAGTAGGCTGAAAGTAGATCAGAGTTATCAAATTTCAGTAATATACAGCAGTATGTAGTGGATAATTGGAATAACATGAGTTTATATAATATATATATATATATATATATATACAATTCGTTCTATAACATGGTTTAAAGGTTTATATTGGTGGAATGGGTGAGGGATGGTTGTCATGTGATCGTTCTAGGGCCGGACAGTTTCAGTCATTTGTTCCAAAATATGTTTTTTTAAAGTCAGGTGAAGCTCGCTCGGCTCTCGATAGACCTGATAGAAACAGGAAGTGTATTCCATGCACGACAGGCACTGACTAAGAAGGATTTTGTGAAAATAGTAGTTCGATGATTGGGTATCCTTAAAGTACTTTCTCCGGTTCTAGTATGTGAAGCATCTATCCTCCTACCTCCAGAGACAAATTTGAAATCATCTTTAAAATAGTTCGGATTACCGTATTTCAAGATATCTCTAACAAGCTTGACTATTCGAAAAAGCCTCTGATCGGGAAGCTTCAATGTTGAACTAGCAATGTGGGCTGGGGTGATATGATCATGGCGTTGGAGAGAGTAGACGAAACGTAGACAATAATTTTGGCAACGCTGTAGTTTATCATTCAGAGTGACTTGCATATCGTTAAGAACAGAATTACAATACATTAAATGTGGGAAGATGAGAGATTGAACCAATAATAATTTAATGTTTCTAGGGAGGATATCGTGCATTTTCTTCAATGCATGCATGGCTGAGAATACCTTTTTACAAGTTTTGTTCACTTGTTCTGACCAGTCAAGAGTATTATTCATAATAATGCCTAAATTTTTAACTGAGCTACAGTAAGGAATGTCATTACCGTCTACACTAATTTTGTGAATCGATTCAAGGTCAATATTGTTTATAAGACGAGAATATCCAATTATAATGGGTTGTGTTTTGATGGGATTAAGCTTAAGGCCATTTTTCTTTGTCCATTCCACTATCGAATTGATATCCTGATTCATTATCCCAACTGTTTCATTAATTTTTGTTATGGGACAGCTCAAATAGATTTGAAGGTCGTCTGCATAAGTATGGAAACTGGAGAATTTGATAATGGAAGAAAGGTCATTAGCATACAAAGTGAAGAGGAGAGGGCCTAAAATTGAACCTTGTGGTACTCCATGCATAACGTTTTTCCAAGTTGACTTTTTGTCACCGACAGATACACATTGTTTCCTACCTAATAGATAGGATTTAAACCAAACTAACGAGTTGTGACTGAAACCAAGAATAGCCAACTTATTCAGAAGGACTGTATGATCAACAGCATCGAATGCTTTGGAAAAATCAAATAGGGTGAGGATGGTGCATTTTCTTTGGTCCATAGCTAACCTTATATCATCAGTGACACGAAGCATAGCTGTCTCAGTTGAATGGAATTTTCTAAAGCCTGATTGAAAGTTATGAAGCTTACTATTGTTGTCTAGAAATTTTACAACTTGAGCATGAATGAGTCTTTCCAGCACTTTGGACAATGCAGGTAAAATACTGATTGGTCTAAAATCCTCAACTTTATTGGGTGATGGAACTTTATTTAGAGGGCGAACCAGAGCAAACTTCCAGTTTTCAGGGAGAATGCCTTCTTCAAGTGACTTGTTGAAAATGTATGTAATGGTTGGTAAAACAGCAAATAACATCTTCTTGATAAATTTAATAGGAATTTTGTCTACACCCGTAGCATTACTATGAATACGTTGAATTGCTCTGAAAGTGTCTTCTTCTGAGATTGGATGGAAATGAAATTGATCAGTGATTGGTAAATCTAAGTTTGTAACCTGCTCTTCAAGATCATCTATATGATTAGCAATGACAACTTCGTCGCGTTGGTTAGAGTGTCAAACGAAATGGTCATTTATATTATTCAATGGTAAGTCAATTTGTGGATTCGATTTCTGTTTGCCAAGCCCGAATTCTTTTATTCCCTGCCAAAGTGATTTAGAGTCTTGTCTATTGTTTGTCATAAACGAATTCAAGTACCTAATCTTTGAGTTCCGTAATTCCTGTTTAACCCTATTTCTAAGGCTCCTATACTCTATCAAACTGTCCAAGTCAAATGTCTTTTTAAATTTTCTATGTGCTTTGTCTCTACGTCCCATCATCTTAAGTATGTC
The DNA here is from genome assembly GCF_014356525.2 of Nilaparvata lugens. NCBI lineage: Eukaryota > Metazoa > Arthropoda > Insecta > Hemiptera > Delphacidae > Nilaparvata > Nilaparvata lugens. The sequence continues at coordinate 42,846,789 of NC_052504.1, read as the reverse complement.
TTCAGTCATCCACGGTACTCGTCGTTTTCTATTAATCCTCCTTGTCACATAAGGTGCATGTTTGTCATAGAAAGTCAAAGTCCAATTCTCGAAAGTCTTGACCATGTCATCAACTGAGGGTAATGCTTCAATTTGATGCCATGGAGTGTGAGCCACATCAGTCAGGAAGGCGGCTTCATCAAAGTTTTTGAAGTCTCTATAAGTGATAATTTTCTGTTCTGGCTTGGGTATCTTATGGGAAAGTACACAGTAGATCAAATCATGTCTAGAAATAGCTGGGACTGAGATTTGGCCTGCTTGAACAACCTCATTGGGATCACTAACAATGAGAAGGTCAATGAGTGTGTCTGATTCATTAGTATGATGAGTTGGATCGAGGGGTAAAATAGTCATGTTTAGGCATTGGAAAATTGTAGTCAGTTGAAAGTAGTCAAAGTTACGATTCGTCATGTTCAAGTCGGTGTTCATATCCCCCATAACTAGTATACGGTTATAACAAGGCATAAGAGAAAGCAAGGCATTTTCGAAATCTGTGAAATGACCTATTTTTGGTGGGCGATAACAGATACCAACGAGTAATTTATCATTACTAGATAAGCATAATGAATAAGGAAGAAGAAGAAGAAGAAGAAGAAGAAAGAAGAAGAAGAAGAAGAAGAAGAAGAAGAAAGAAGAAGAAGAAGAAGAAGAAGAAGAAGAAGAAGAAGAAGAAGAAGAAGAAGAAGAAGAAGAAGAAGAAGAAGAAGAAGAAGAAGAAGAAGAAGAAGAAGAAGAAGAAGAAGAAGAAGAAGAAGATAGATTATTATGTTGCTTTGGCCTGTGATCTGTATAAATGTCCTGTAACAACTAAAGGTGCGTTCACACATGCCGAACCGAACCTCGAACCGCGCAGCAAACCGTGCATTCCTCCGAACATCTCGCCTTTCAGTGAACATGAGCATATGTTTCATAAAGTTAAAAATCAGCTGTACCGTATCATTCGCCGTACTGTACTCTTAACCATTCGCCGTGCCGCTTGCCTCTGTTCTAACTGCTCGCCTCACCTCACTCCGAACGCTGAACTTTTCAGCCAATCAGAGCCCTCGATTACAATTCGACGTGCAGCTCGCTCCACAATATTTTGGCTATCCATCACAAGTGGAAAACATGCGAACATGAATACAGAAGTATGGGCAATTTTTTATTTCATTAATTTCATGTTTTGAAGAATTCATTGTTACGAATGATAAATTGATAGGAGCTTATAAATATTATCTACTTCAAATGAAATAACTTCTGAAAAAAATTATGATTGGATAAATACCAATATTGAATTATTGTTGACCAAGAACTCAGTACATCGACAATTCATTCAACTAATTCTGTATTGATAAAATTATAATCATTTTCTCTTTTGATCGTCAATTGATTTGATAATCAATTTCATCAACTAACTGAAAAAAGTACTTCAATTTTCATGAATTTATTAATAGAACTATATAAATCTAAAGTGTAGGTCATATCTAAATTCACAAAGAGTTCGATTCTTGTTGGCAAGATAGATGTTATTCAATGCAGAAATCATTGTTATTTTACTAAAAGATAGGATAAGTTGAATAGTTCTCTTTCAGGGGGAGTTTTGACAACCCACAAAACTCATTTTTTATTTGAGGAAATATCAAAAATGTGCATAGGATCTTATTTTTTGTTCAGCTTGCCAAAATACCCCTCATTTCAATATCAAAATTTTCGACTGACTGTATATGCAGTGAGTCAATCTTTCTATCATGGCTCGAATAATTTTGAAATTGTAATTGAAAAAAAATGGTTGAGAATAATTAACTCATGTGAATATCAACACCTTTATTTAAAGACATATTAACTGCATTCGTTTTCATATTGCCGATACAGCATTGATAAAACTGTAGACGGTTTATTTAGCAGTCTCAAAAAACTGTTCTAGCTGAAAAATTAATAATCCAATTAATAAACGTGTAGGCCTATACATTGCATCAGGAAAACGAAGTTCGAAACTGTGGTTTTCCTAAACATATGTTTTTGAGATAATTTCTTTGATGCAGCTGTTTTACATTCACCATTATAAATTATACAGAGTTTGTGAAAATAAAAATATTTATTGATTACCAAAACAATACTATTATTATATTAATGATAATAATTAATTATTGAGACAATACTTTTATTATATCAATAATAATAATATTATTAAACATATTTATCAATTATCAGAACAATATTATTAAGGTTGAGTGGAATCAGGTAGAAAGCAATAATAGAACAGATGTTCTTTTTTGAATTTCTATTATATTATTTTGTTATTTCCAATGATTACAACATATGTTGGAATATCACATGTCAATAAATAAATTATCTCATTTCCATATGGCACTCACCTTACAATGTTCATAACCTTACTTAATAGGATCCTTTTTCATCCTTTGAAACACTTAGAGGCAAAATATCTCAAAATCCGTTCTTAGTGCGCGTCTAGCATGTTTGAAGAATGTGCAAAGTTTCAAGTCTGTATGCCAATTAGTTTGTGCTGTAGTGTGATTTTACATCAACATTTTCGAAAAATGCCCTCTCCTGTACCCCCTGTGCTCCTGATCGAAATTTTTCTGCATAGATCTATTTTTTTTTTCGTAGCTGAACACAAAAGTTCCTCATGATGCAGTGCAATGAGCGGTTAAAAAGTACAAAATTTTGGGGGGCCCCAGCTCCCTCAGGGGGGCAAATCTCTTAAAATCCTTTCTTAGTGGATGTTTTCAGGCTACCATAAACAATCGTGCAAGATTTCAAGTTTTTAGGCTCAGTAGTTTGGGCTGTGGTGTGATTTCAGTCTGTCGGGGCTTAGCCTTTTATAAGTATAGAGAAGAAGATAAACAGAACGCAATTCTCTAAAATGATCGTGTTTATATTTTACAGCTGGCTATACGTCAGCTTATGAATTTCGGGGATGCGATATTATGATTTTCCACAGAATCACCAATACCTACTATTACTAAGTAATAGTAGGTATTGGAATCACTCGCTCACTTTTTACTATCCACAGACGACGAAAGTCTCAGCTGTTTCAGCCAAGGATGAATTATCCTTTTAATGTCGTTCAGCGAGTTTTCCCAAGGATGAGACCTATAGGGCAATTGAATTTTTATATCATATACCAACTCTGTTCCAAATTTCGTGAAAATCGTTAGATCCGTTTCCGAGATCCGTTGAAGATAAAAAACCAGATATAAAATATAAAAATAACGAGATATAAAAATATAAACAGATATACAGAAATTGCTCGCTTAATATTATAGGATAAGCGATGTAGTGCTCTCAATCCATTAGAATGTATATTAATTTTATTGTCGAGACAATAATGATGAACAATGAGGAATAGTTATTTGTGCAACTAGTGCGGAAAGTGACAGTTTGCTGCACCGAAAGAAACGTTTACGCCCGAGCCGTAGGCGATGGCAGAATGGCTTCTTGAGTGCAGCAGAGGAACATTGCTCACGTATTTCACATTAAACTATTCCTACAGTTACAATTGAATATGAGAAGTGGTTGATTATGGGTAGAATAATGGCTGAAATCCATCAAATAATGTTTGTGTGTGTGATGCTGTTATTAATAACAACCTTAATTCATTTAAAAATTAATAATCCAATTGAAGTTGAAAATTCTCAGCCAAAGTTCTCATTTTTATTCATTCAAGAATCAGAGAAAAAAACAAATAGAACAAAAAGTTTGCATTCAAAATACACGCCAACAGCCGATTGGGATGGCTGAACCGACAAGCGCGTGACCTAGCGGGAAGAATTGTACCTAAGTTTGCTTCATCCAGCTAAAAAGTACTGAAACAGGATTCAGAAATTTAGACTTTTGCTCAAATTACCGGGAAAAATGCTCAAAGTAAACTGATAAATATTTATAAAAATAACATGGACAACAGAGAATATGTATGGTAGTATTCTTATGTTTTTTTATTATTTTTATTTATATGTATATCGAACGGTAATCATTTAACCTCAAAATTCGAATTTTATAATGTATATTTGCTACTTTTCTCATTGCTTGCAGTTGAAATAATAATTATCAATAGAAAAGAACTATTATTTATTATTAAATGATGAGAATTCGTGAATGATCATCATTTAATTATGATTTAGATGAACATTATTCTTGTTTTGGATATCTAGATCGGGATTTTATCATAAATGTAGGGTAGCCTAGCCATTGAAATGATTCTTATCTAAATCTAACCACAGTCATTGTTACCAACTTAATTTTTGTTTTCGTGCACTAGGCCTAATCCTCCATATAACCCACCAACTATTTTGTGTTGCAATGTTGCAAATCTGGAGTATGCAAAGTAATATTTTGCGCACTGGAGCGGAAAAGTGATTCTTTGCGTTCTGTAATCAGTGCAGGAATGGTCACTTTTCAAGGTAACTGTAAGGAAACATTAATTTCTATTAACTGGTTTATATTTCGTGTATTGATGAACAAAAGACTTCTTGGAGTCTGCATTTCGAAGCATTTATATAGGTACCGTAATTTAATGTGGATAATGCTCATCCAAAATCAATATTGCAAATTCAGTATTTCTACTTATTAGAATACTGTATTCATTCAATTAAATTATTATTGAATCAATATAGAAAATTTGATATTTGCTGGGAATTTGTTGGCACCGTGTATTCTTAGAGATAAGATGAGTAAATTAAGATCGCTGCGCCTTTCACTCCCGTTGTAAGCTGTAAGAGTGACATAATATGAGTTAAAAATCACTTCCCGTTCGTTCGGAATCCACCTAAACCTTTCAAGTCAGTATATCTTCATCGATAGATCACTCATCTCTTACATGAATAAAGTACTCAATCCAGGCACAAGCCGTGAGTTCATGTGGACAAAACAAAAAATCCATACACATTTTCTCGCAGATGTATAATAATGTACAGAGATTGGTCATCCTAGTTACAGATTCAACGTTTGCTTAGATTGTTCAAATACCGTTCTATGTACAAAATACCTAACATGACACATTCTCTTCCAGTATATTAATCATTCAGATACAATTTTAATAATAAGGTACTCCAATGGGTAGCGTTCTATCTCCAGTAATATTGGAAATCGTATTTTAATAACACATCACTCTGATTTCAGCCTCGAGCAAAAAATCTAATTTCAATGAACTCCGCATTGGAATGCTATTTTGAAAATGGACTCGATTTTTGTTTATTTTTATGTTAGACGGTGAACCGTGGAGAGAACATAGCTGCTGGCTTACTGGCGAAGTGGTAAAGATTAAATGAATTTGTCGGATGTTCGGTCGGTCTGTCATCGGCACTCGTGGAAGTACCCAGTGGAAGGTGGCTGGGAGGGGTGGGGTTGAGTTGGAGCACTTTTGTTCTATATTGTGCAGTAAATCAGCCTTAGCCCGGCCGGGCGCTCAAAACACGATAAAGTTCCATCGTTATTCTGACCTTTGATATGAGCAGCAAGCAGACTTCTGATTGCATTCGAACCCGATTCCATTTATTAGCCAACTACAAACAAAGCCTTTCCTCCAACTAAGAAGAGCACATTCACTTCACTGTGGTATGTCAGACTGAGCGCCAGTTTCTGTGAAATTTGTTATGAGAAATCCAAGCCATGCATTCACACACTACATGAGAAATGGCTCTTGGAACGATTAATTAACTAGAATCACATTCAATATTTTTTTTATATTCAACGGTACATTGCTATCTAGTCTAGGGACTAATGAGCAACTTTTTTCTGTCCTATAATACTAATAAATACTTCATACAATAGAATCCTCCATACGGTCTCCTATTCAAATTCTAATATTATTAGTACACCATGACTGTTCTACACAGATGGGTTTCACTCTGCTTTTCACTGTACACAAGACACTTGAAGCAGCACTAGACCAGTTCAAATGGCTTCTTCCTTTTCAGCCTCCTCACCAATCCTTCATTTTCCAGCAGGTGGATTGCTTCAATGTTGTCGTGTTGGTGGAGTCGAGCCTCGTGTTTCTCTGCATGCCTCTGGATTTCGCTGCATACAAGGTCGACTTGCAGGTCTCTGGAAAGGTCGCTGTTTCTGACGTACCAAGGAGCATCAGCAATGTTTCTCAGCACCTTGTTTTGGAAGCGTTGTATGACTTTGATGTTACTGTCTTTGGTACACCCCCAAAGTTGTATACCATACGTCCATACTGGCTTTAGAATCTGCTTTTACAGGAGTACTTTGTTTGGAATTGACAGGATGGAGTTCCTTCCAATCAGCCACCAGAGTTTCTTGAATTTTATTCCCAGCTCTTCTCTCTTCTTCTTAACATGGACCTTCCAGCGAAGCTTTGCATCTAAAGTCATACCTAGGTACCTAGCATCATTGGAAAATGGTACTATTTGATTGTTAATGGTTATTGGTATTGGTTGAGCCCTCTTGTCGGTGAAATTGATATGAACTGATTTTGCTTCATCTAGTTTAATCTTCCATTTTGTTGTCCAGTCTTCAATTTTTCGGAGAGATCTTTGAAGTTTTGCAGTGGCTTTTTCAATCTTGTCATCTATAGCTAATATTGCTGTGTAGTCGGCGAATGTTGCTATTGTATTATTCTCGAGACATGGTAGATCACTTGTAAACAGAAGATAGAGAATAGGCCTCCAAACACTCCCTTGTGGTACTCCTGCATTTATTTCTCCTAGTCCAGAATAAGCATCTTCATGGTTCACTCTGAAGTATCGTCCAGTTAAATATGAATGTAAGATGTCTGTGAATTGCTTTAGGAGTAACTTTTTCAACTTATTGATTAGTCCTTCATGCCAGACTCTATCAAAAGCTTGACTCACATCCAGAAATGCTGCAGAACAAACTTTTTTCTCTTCCAACGACCTTTCTATTATATTTACAATCCTGTGTACCTGATCAATTGTTGAATACTTTCCCTGAAGCCAAATTGATGATCTGGTATCACATTCAATATAAATAAAATAAATGAATACAGTCGGCTACCAATAAAAATATATATAATATAAATATTATATTGTTTGTTCTATACAATGAATGAATGAATGACTGAATGAATATTGTCATGTTTATTGGGGAACCATGAACGGGCTGCTATCATTGTGATGTTGAACAAACATTTATTCATTATTTCTGAGCTCTTTCCACATTCTATCGGCGGTAAGATGTGTCTGTGTAAGAAATGCTTCTTACTTTTTCAAGTTCACTAAATATGGAACTCATTCAAGAGCTGTTCGATATTTGAAATAAAGACCTCAGATTTTCATGAATTGATCTGAATTTGTGGGTGATTTGCATTATCCCATCAAATGAGAAGTCAAGTCGTTCGACACTAGTAAAGCAGGCCTATAAACTTTCTCGTGTGCTGGATTATAATGGTACTGTAGTACATTTTATGACTTCAAACAGTTGCACTCCTTCACCAATGCATCAACTATCATACTATATTATATCATTCCCTAATTTCATCAGCTGATGCAAAATTAGTGCTTTATTCACATACTTGGGAGTAATTATAAATAATTTTTTAAATCAAGAATCTTTCCTCAAGAATCAAGAAACCTTGTTGAATCTGATCAAGGATGTGAAGTGCTATTCCAATGGAAAGTTTAAATATTTAAATGTTAAAATGTGTTTAAATGTTTAAATGTTTAAATGTTTAAATGTTTAAATGTTTAAATGTTTAAATGTTTAAATGTTTAAATGTTTAAATGTTTAAATGTTTAAATGTTTAAATGTTTAAATGTTTAAATGTTTAAATGTTTGAATGTTTAAATGTTTAAATGTTTAAATGTTTAAATGTTTAAATGTTTAAATGTTTAAATGTTTAAATGTTTAAATGTTAAATGTTTAAATGTTTAAATGTTTAAATGTTTAAATGTTTAAATGTTTAAATGTTTAAATGTTTAAATGTTTAAATGTTTAAGTTTAAATGTTTAATGTTTAAATGTTTAAATGTTTAAATGTTAAATGTTTAAATGTTTAAATGTTTAAATGTTTAAATGTTTGAATGTTAAATGTTTAAATGTTTAAATGTTTAAATGTTTAAATGTTTAAATGTTTAAATGTTTAAATGTTTAAATGTTTAAATGTTTAAATGTTTAAATGTTAAATGTTAAATGTTTAAATGTTTAAATGTTAAATGTTTAAATGTTCAAATGTTTAAATGTTTAAATGTTTAAATGTTAAATGTTCAAATGTTCAAATGTTTAAATGTTTAAATGTTTAAATGTTTGAATGTTTAAATGTTTAATGTTTAAATGTTCAATGTTTAAATGTTTAAATGTTTAAATGTTTAAATGTTTAATGTTTAAATGTTTAAATGTTTAAATGTTTAAATGTTTAATGTTTAAATGTTTGAATGTTTAAATGTTTAAATGTTTAAATGTTTAAATGTTTAAATGTTTAATGTTTAAATGTTTAAATGTTTAAATGTTTAAATGTTTGAATGTTTAAATGTTTAATGTTTAAATGTTTGAATGTTTAAATGTTTAAATGTTTAAATGTTTGAATGTTTAAATGTTTAAATGTTTAAATGTTTAAATGTTTAAATGTTTAAATGTTTAAATGTTTACATGTTTAAATGTTTGAATGTTTAATGTTTAATGTTTAATGTTTGAATGTTTGAATGTTAAATGTTTAAATGTTCAAATGTTCAAATGTTTAAATGTTTGATGTTTAAATGTTTAAATGTTTAAATGTTTAATGTTTAAATGTTAAATGTTTTAAATGTTTAAATGTTTAAATGTTTAAATGTTTAAATGTTTAAATGTTTAAATGTTAAATGTTAAATGTTTAAATGTTTTAATGTTTAAATGTTTAAATGTTTAAATGTTTAAATGTTCAAATGTTTAAATGTTCAAATGTTAAATGTTTAAATGTTTAAATGTTTAATGTTTAAATGTTTAATTGTTTAAAATGTTTAAATTTTAAATGTTTAAATGTTTAAATGTTCAAATGTTCAAATGTTCAAATGTTCAAATGTTTAAATGTTCAAATGTTTAAATGTTTAAATGTTCAAATGTTCAAATGTTCAAATGTTCAAATGTTCAAATGTTTAAATGTTTAAATGTTTAAATGTTTAAATGTTCAAATGTTCAAATGTTTAAATGTTTAAATGTTCAAATGTTCAAATGTTTATATTTTCCGCATACACGGCGAAACGCGGTAATAGATTTTCATAAAATTTGACAGTTATGTTCCTTTTCTAATTGCGCGTCTACGTACATACAAGTTTTTTGGAAATGTTGCACTTCAAGGATAATAATAAAGGAAAAAGGAGCTTCCTTCATACGCCAATATTGAAGTAAAAATCAGACTATAGTATTATTCTTCATAAATCAGCTGACAAGTGAATACACAGATGTGTGGAGAAGCCAGTCTATTGCTGTATTTCCGTAAGGTCTATAGTTTCAATCAGGTACTTGTGGATGAGAATACTGCGGGAGGTCTACTGTTCACAGAACTACTACTTGTAGTCAACTGTCTACTCACGATGATGGAAAGATACATTTTCTAGATGTTCGATTTTTTTGAACGGGTAGTATTATAGTCTACTAAACAGCTGATTTATGATGAATAATTCTATAGTCTGATTTTTACTCCAATATTGGTGTATGAAGGAGGCTCATTTTTCCTTTAATATTATCCTCGAAATGCAAAATTTCTAAAAGCCTTGTATATCGTCGACGCACAATAATTTAAAAAGGAACATACCTGTCAAATTCCATGAAAATCTACTACCGCGTTTCGCCGTAAATGCGCAACATACAAACGTTTAAACATTAAGAGAAATGCCAAACGGTCGACTTGAATCTTAGACCTCACATCGCTCGGTCAATTAGAATCATTCAAATGATTTGCATTTGATTACAGCATTAAAAATTTCAATGTCAATATATTGAGACATTGAGAGAGACCGTCTCGTTGAGGCCTTCATTTTGTACCAGCAGGTAACCCGTGCTCAGCAAGTGTCTGATTAGAAATTTGATAAGCTAAAAACGTTACCTACTGGAACTTTGAAGAATTTAAAATAGGCCTGTAACCATCCTCGGTAAATTGAGAATCTTTATGTGAAATTCGATTTTAATCAGTCCAGTAGTTCAGACGTGATGATGCGTCAATAGTGAATTTCCTATCCCGTACGTGTATAAGCTCATTCGTTCCTTTATTATATTATAGATAAAATAATTTGAGACTGGGCCTTCATCCGGAGAAATAAATAAGAGCGTTGCTAAATTGTGTAAAATTTAGGTAGGTTATCATCCCCGATATTCCAGTAATGCTGGAAAAGTATCAGGGTTGGTGAGTTAAAAGGACATATTTTAATGTAAATGTGAACATTCCAAAAATATGCTTTCCTTTTTAATGATCACTTCTCTCAGAATTATGGGATGTTGTAATATGTAAGAATTTCATGTTTCGTCTCCTTCCTATTGGTGTCTCGATGATTATCTTTATCCAACTCATGGTTATGTTCCAATTAATGGTTATGTTTGTAAATGTCGAGACATTTCGTGTATCATAAAAATCAAGTGGATAGTAAAAGCGAGAACGTTGCTCAGAAGTAATTGGGATAATTTATTCCATTGTCAAAAGAAGTTGAAAAAACGTATTTCGACCTGTACTTTTTAAGGACGTATTAACCCTTTAACCCTGAAACTTTTCAGCACTACTGGAATATTTGGGATGATATCTACATTCAATGCTTTTATTAAACAACAATAATTCGAGGATAATGCAATTTTATACAATTTGGCAACGTTCTTATTCCTTCGGATGGAGCGCAAAGTCTCAACTCATGTTATAGGCTAATGGGAAATCCAAATATCCATAAAACTCGAACAGAGTTGCAATAAAAAAAAACAAGCAAAAACCCTACTACATGGTAGAGCATTGGTGATGATGAAGAGAAGCTTTTTCTATGGCCAAACACTCCCAAATTCTCATCAAATCAATGTTGGAAAGATCACTGGTAAAGGTTTATAGGGGGTCCATTCCCCCCAATATTAAAATCCTGGCTTCACTACTGACCTTGACAATGGAATGGAATATGGTAATAATAAGCTGGATGGATTGATAATAATTATTGGTCTAGGGAAACAAAAACTCATAATAAGGAAATAAATTGTCATTGTATTTGAAAAAACGATTTTTCATATGATATTCCAGATCTTCCCATCTTGGACTTGTATGAATAAATATCTTGTAGATAAATTATTCTGATTTCTGACCAACCTCAGACACAACCATTCTAGAGAAAGGTATAATATACCTTTCAGAATATTATTCTGAATTCGGTTGAAATAATGGCCGTGAGTGAATGTTACAATGAATCTATCAAAATATCGTAATGGGGACTGACATTACATTGATCACAAATTTACTTTGTGAAAGTTACCTTGAAAACACCATTCACTTTTGAGTTTATGATACTTTACTTTCAGTCCATAATATTTTACTTTATAATTCGAGTTTATAACAGTCTCGAGTATAATATAAATACTCTAAGAGGTTGTGATCATACACATCAACTGCATCTCATTACACGTCCACGTACATCTACTACATTTCAGATCATATACAAATTTAGGAAAAGTTTCTCTCGAAATGAATTGAACCTGCACAAATCAAAAAGTATATGGCTGGTTCTTGTTCATGAGAATAGACTCCCAATCAGCTTTCTTTCTAATAATATGATTACGTCTAATTTTCACCTTCACCTTCAAAATCTATAAATAAAATACAATTATGCAAGGAATAATAATTTTCTTGTGAGCTCAGTCCTCCACGTAACGAGAATTATATCAATTACTACCTCTTGCTCTTTTTCTCCACCTACTTCATAACTATTTCAGCAGAATTCATCAAATTGACGAAGGAACTTTTGCGACAAGTTTGTGTCCAAATTTATTGAAGCCGACTTTGAAGCCCTATCGTGTGTATTTTCGTGATAGGTCTTCTCACTTCGAACTTATCATTATATATGCTCTACTTATTCATAGTCGGTTATATTCATGATACATGCTGTAAGGTAGTAGTTTTCAGTGAAGAAATATACTTTCCAGTGGTGTAATATTGAAGGTTATAATAATAATAATCTAGTCTTTGTAAATGATAAACCATTCATTGGTAATGTACTAGAGAAGTTGAAGAATAAAGAAAAAAAACAATACTAGCTACTAGCTTAGTGAAACTATAAGATGATATCACGAGTCACGAGTAGCATAATTAGTTACAGAAAGAAGTTTGGAAAAAAAATTGAAAATGACATCCAGAGAGCCAGATTGGGAACAAAATGGTGCGAAAAAAGGAAATCTGATCTCTCGTTAGAAATAAAGAGCTGCAAACAGGAGGAACTGAAAGTTTCAACAGAAAGAAAATTTCACTATCTTACTGTCTTCCACATGGAAGCCAACGACTAATATAAATAACAAATAATGAACCGGTTTCAAATTTTTTAACATGCATTGAAGTAGTTACTTCTGGTAAAGACGTTAGCTCAATTCTATAATTTTCAATATTGTATAACCAAAGATGATAATTATCGATTTGATAAAAGCGAACCAATTTCAATAATTGCTGAATGGCGAGCTGAAAATGATAAATTCCAGGTAAAGGCCACTCGTTGACTCATTTTCCAAGAAACGTAGCTAGGACTACAAAGTTCATGAAAGCATTGTTTCATGATTTCAATTCAATCAAAATCTTTTACATTGTAATAGAACTGTCGGTTCATGGCGAATAAGCACACCAGTGACAACGGAAGAGAGAAAGTGGAAGAAGAGGTTGAGAAAATGTAAGTGGGAATAATCAAACTTGATTGATTGCTTTCAGAAAATTAACTTAATTTCTCATTTTGACTAGCATTCTCAAGTACGTGTAGGAGATTCCAACCAACGTGTGAAGAGAAAAACAGGAAACACAGTGCTAGGAAGGTAATACATTTTTTGGTGAGAGTGATGTCCACATAATAACGATACTGGAAATCTGTCGATCTGGCCTATACAAACTTTATGTGTTATCAACGAAAGGCTTCGAACGAAAATTTTTTAGGTTAGATTTTTGTGTCCTCGATTCTCTGTTGTTTATTTTTCCTTCACTGCTCTATTTGAGGTTGAATTATTTCTGTAGCATTATAATTTGTAATTTCCAGTGGTTTATTTATTGATATTTGCAAATCAATCTTAGTTGGAAACTGCTGTCAAACAGCTGTTTTTCGCTTCAAGCCTTTTGCCGAAGACACATAATGCCTTCGACAGACATGCAGTATTGAGTATTATGAATGAAAGTATATCGTTAGTGACCGGCCTAAGCTGCCAAGTGACTGACGCCCACGCTTTTGGGCGAGGTAAAGAGAGGGATTATGGTAAGATATAAGTTGATCTAGAGCGAAGGTGGGCTCTGAACCATCGGAAACGTATTCCGACTGCTTGCTCATGGGCACATTACTACTGTCATCAGAAATTGGTCTCAAACGGAAACACTTTCCAACTGGAAAATAATTAATTTATTTGTAATTACTCATTGATAACCGGGCTCTTATTTCAATCTATGCGATTGGACGATACTGTCTGCGAAGACTATCCATTTCCCAGTACCCAAATAACAAGCTTCATTCGTCAATAATTATTGAACTGTCAAGGGGAGTTTTCAGACTTAAATCAATTCACATTGAATTGTATCAGATTGCGAACAAAGGAATTATATAATTTATTTGATTATTATCATGTGATGTCGAGCTCCAATCAACAAGAAGAGCTTCAAAACTAAGTAATTATAGAAATTGTGTATTTGATGTCAACCAAGGTGATAAAAGTAAAATATTGAATATTGATCTCCATTTATCGCCCTTTATAATTCAGAGGTGTGGGTTCAAATCCCGGCCCGGGCAAGATACTTTTTTCTGGCCACTCCCGTGTATAGGATGGACACGTTAATTCATCGGTCAAGGCTGCCTAAAAAGCAGTCATTAGCGGCCAGAAGCCCTGAAATTGATCTGTTGCGACCTGAAAACTCTGAAACCATACTTCACTCTCAGATCCGAGCCAGCCAGGTCACTCGATATTATTATTAATATCAGCTCACTCTTGGAAAATCAATAGAAGCTTGCAAATGAAGTATTTTTGGAATTTTGTTAGCAGATTTCTACAATATAGCAAAACAAAACAAATTGAGAATGAGAAGCATAAACTATTGATATTAATTGCTCATTTGAGGAATCAATGGGTGTTTTCTAATTCACAATTCATGAAAACGTCTATTAAATTGCAACCGTTGTTGGCAATGTTAGCTAAAAGTGTCAATTTAAGTGTTGCTTGTAAATAAAAACAAAGATATTATGACAAATTTTGAGCTTCTTTTATTGCGGGCGTTTGAAGATTCAAGGGATGCCTTCAAACCCACAAGTATTTAAGAAAACAAGGGTGTTGTCTAATTCACAATTCATGAAAGCGTCCATTGATTCAAATTAAAATCGTAGTTGACATTTGACACAAAAAGTGTCAATGTTGATGTAGCCACTTAGGAGAAACAGAAAATATGAGCAATGGTTTTATTGAGCTCTTTTTCTGCTGCGCTATTGAAGTATCAATGGATGCTTTCGAATTGACAGACATTTACGTAGCGAATTTACAAAAACGCGTAGCAAATTGCAACGGTAACAAAAAGTGGCAATGTTAGTGTACAGGCTACAGGCGCGAGCGTGCAGTGAGTGCGCATGAGCGAGTCCATCGACTGTTTGCCCCTTTCCCCTCGACCCGCCGGCCATGGTGTCGTACGCGCGCTACCTTTTACGCTACGGTCGGTCTTGCATCGTTAGTTGCGTTCGCATCGCAGCCGGCAGCTGCTCAGGCCACACGTTCCGGCACAAGCGAGCTCTCAGGTGAGAGAGAGAGAGAGAGAGAGAGCATCACTTGCACACCAACCTGTTTACACATGCTAACATTGTCGCGTGCTCATGCATGTCTCATTCTCTTCCATCATTCCACTCCTGTTTGTTGTTGTTTATGTTACCGATATTATTAAAATACATTTATTCAAGTAGTCAAACTCGAATTTACATAGGTGACAATCCCACTCTAGCCCAAATACATGTATATGTTTGCTATCAACGCTACCGAAATTATCATTTCAACTCTATCTCTTGATACACTAGTCATCCTTTTTAGATACTGATGATTTCTCATAATGGTACTTTCCATAACCAAGAAAAAGGATCCTTCATGATTGCTAACCATGCTACTCACATTACAATACCACCTCTATTCTATTTCCAAGTAAAGTACTGATCTCATACTCTTTTTTTTTCTATAATCTTATCAAAATTTATGATAGATACTGGTAATGACATTTGTCATATCATATATCAAAAGACATGGAACATTTCTACTAGTCAACTATTCTGCCAACATTATTACCCTACGTAACTACCCAACGTACACTACCCTAATCTCATTCTCAGGTACTAATAGCTCAAAAGCAATCTCATCACAATATTGTCAATACTGTTCGTGTGTACAGTATCGTTATCGCTTATCGTAATGTACAAATACATGAATAGTATCAACATTTACTATACTCAAGCAATCTTATCCAAATTCACAATAATCATGTCACTTGAAATGGATGTCCAAATACGTGAATTACTTAATGTCACTGTCAAGGTTATATCAACTACTCCAAGCTCCAAGGTTATGAATATGCTCTGATTGTTTTGGATCCTAGAGGTTGAAAAATGTCAGAGGCCCTAATTTCATTGAGCCTTTGAGTAACAACTCCAAGTCCTGAAACTGTTCAGATTTTGCCTGACAAAATCTGACATGGCGCTAGAAAATTCATCCAAATACGTAAATACACGTACAGTTTTACCTATCATAGAAATTATTTGATGTCAACATTGATGTTTGGAATGCAGTGTCATTGCAAGCCTATTTAGATACACATACACTATGTAGAAATACAGTAGTTTCCAATTTGTGGATATTCATCTTGGATTTCAATCCCATCGATTGAATGTATTTCTCTCATTATCATGAATTCCATAACTCTATGATCTGACAGTCACAATAAGGCTACTGCTCATTTTCTTTCAATTCTAATTCAAGTAAATAATGAGTTGATTGTAACCCAGTTACTTCATCTGGCTCTATGTGCTTCTTGACTGAATATTTATCGTACATTATTTTAAAACGTTGCTCGAAACTCATAATTTGAGAAATGTCGAAATAATTTAAAGAAATGTCATATCTTATCAATATAATCTCTTCAAAGTACTTCATTGAAGCTTTTTCTTCCTTCAACATAATTCAATGACAAAAGGAGGATCACCTGCAGAAATATCAACTATTCAATGATTTTATATTTCTATGGCAGTGATCTTCATTTTGTATTTTAGGATATCTCAAGTTACCATCATAACAAAGAAAATAACAAATTGTGACAATTTTCCCCCTCACTACCCCTTCATACTTGAGGTCAAAAACACATTATCACTCTCAGGGTCAAGAACACCCCCGTAATCCCTCCTCACCAAAAAAGTCCCTCCCTCCACGGTTGAATATATTTGCCAAAATGGATTTCCCATAATGGCATATTTGAAGGGAGTTGAAGGTGTTGAATTTGACCTATTTAGTGAAATATTCTACTGGAGAATATTCAGTATATTGTACCTCACCACTCCCAATTTTTAATTAATACCATTATCAAGGTATTATAGTATAATGTTGGTGATTCTTTCACATTTTATTCTAACTGTCATGCATTGTGTAAGTTTCGACCTTTTTATGAATTGATATATTGAAAAGTATAATAAGGAATAATGATAAGGACATAAGGACTTATAACAAGGACCAATTCTGAATGGAACAATACAATGAATGGAAACATTTTTGAATTAATAATTATTTTTTAAATATGAATGATTACTCATTCTCCGATTGCTGGTGAATGTGAAACTGGTGAAAATTGAGAATGAATTGCTGGTGAGATTTGAAACAATCAAATCTCCAAGTTCTATCTCTATGGAATACTCCTGAGAGACCCTCACCAAGCTGAAAAATTAACCTGTTGAATTTAATTCAAATACACCTTGTGGGTTACATATACAAGAACATTCCGGTAATAATCAAGAAAGTTCCAAAATTCCATATCAAATATTGGGTAATGAGCAGAATGGCTTATTGAAGTTTGAGGAAAATATTATTTTGATCTTGTTTGAAGAATTGGTCAGAAAAACCTTTTAGACCATGTATCCTTGAAACGATGATATATTATATCGGATCGAAATTGCTATTTATTCATACTAATTGGTTTCCTGAGAGTTTCTAAAATCAGACTGCGACGTTGTTGGATGCTAAAAGCAGCAAAACAATACGAATAACTAAATGTTTTCTGAATTGAATTATACAGTACTTTAATTAAGACTGTGGTCGCTGCTTGTGCTATCAATTCAATCCCCAGAATCAGGATACAACTTTGCAATTCAATTAAACTAGTAGCCTTGTTACAGTCTGCGATCCAAGATTCCCATAATGATGAGTTCATGCGGATCATGCTGGTTGTCTGGGAGGTTTAGTATCCTGAATCGCAGTGGTTAATGCTCCACTCTTGCATGCAGCGCCGATAAGTGGAACAAAGTAGCTGATATGATGTCTTGTGCAGCAGCAGCACCAATGGTGTGATGCCGATTAGCCGGTGCAATGCAGCAGCCCGCTATAATGCTGGTTAGAGTAAGCAATAATCGATGAAAGCTTCGTTAAGCATTACAAAGCCGATTGTCACCAGACATCATTGTTCAAACGCAACAGTTCGTTACAAACCACCAACCTGCTGAGGCTTGAGCACAATCAGTGTTTGCAGTTTATAAACACACTGAAGATTTGAAAGTAACTAATTTATTGATTCTACTACAACCTATGCTGGTTCAATTTGAATGAGTGAAAACTCTTGATGGACTGACATCAAATGAATCTAAAAAAACTCTTGCAAATCTAAGAATAGTACAGTTTGAATTTGAATCTCACATATCATATCATACGAAATCCAGTGTAAGCATCCAGTGGATGAATTAATAATGAATTATCTATTCCTATCAATTTAGAAATGGAATTGAGTAAAATTAGCCCCCATTTCACAAAACACCTCGGTGAATCAAGACGTTAATAAAACTTGGTTTACATTTCATCCATAAGTCTATATGGTTGCAATAATTCCTTCAGAATATGAATGTATTCGAGTACAAGATAAAAGATCAGCTCTCAAATGAAAGTTCAAAATGGGATATAATAAAAGACATGACTCAATCATCTTCCATGAATACCTGAGTAACACAATCACAGTTCCCTTCAACACCGTTCAACTAAACCAAGTTGATTCTTCTTGTGAGACAGACATCTCACAATAGATACTAACCTTTCTAATTACTACTCTCTCAGACGAAAATGTTTGCCAGTCTCCTTCCACTCTCTGATTGATACTCTTTCTTTCTCTTCAAAGCGGCTCGTATCTCATTCTCACCACTTGGAGCAACAACCCTGCTTGTGAGTGATTGAGTTACAGTTCACTACCCTTTTTATGGTGGCTTGCTTCATCAAACGATCTCTTTCGCTTTCCCACTTTATGAGTCTGCAGTCTTTGTGCATTCTTGTCAATAGCGCAATTCTCAATTGAATGGTTGAAACGTTTCAACCATGCATTTGTTTTAAATATGTATTCAAAGCTTTGAATAATCACTTCATAGGTTGAACTTATCGAATATTCATGGTAATGGAGTTTCATATTCATCCAAATCGGAAACCGAATGTAAGCAATATTTTAAACTGATTCTATCAAGTGATCAACAAGAATAACCTCGAAATATTTCACCAAATTATCTTGGAGAAAAGAAAGATGTATGTCTATAAAAATGTTTCAACTGTGTGGGTGATATCATGATCCCCAGGAAAATGAAGAGCTAGTAGTAATGTCCAGCGTAGTATTAGCCAGCAATTATGTTCCATAGAGAAATAAATAACAAGCAGATTACGTATAAACGTCGTATATTAGCGTATAAACGTCACCCATGCTCAAAATACTCGTGTTTAAATATTCGCCAATTTATATCAGATTTCAATGACTGCAACTGTTAAATTAACTTTTGAATTCAACTTTTTTTCAATGTAAATTCATTACTGCTTTAGAAATGCTTTTGGTGAATGCTTATCATTCTAGAGGGTTCATGATTGATTTTATCAAATATGGGCAAAATCATGATCCCCTCTAATGGCGTTGAGCAAATAGTAATCAAAAGCTGCAAAGATATAAATAAAAGTTCTGATTCCACAACAAAATGCAGTAAATTGTATACTGAGAGCTGTCAGAGCGAACAAAGTCATGATTCTGCTTCATCATTGCCTTTAGCTCAACTTGCTTATACTAGTAGTTCTGTGAACAGTAGACCTCGCGCTCAGTTAGTTACATTGACCTGTTGTTATGTTTTCTCAAAAATTAATAGATAATTCATCAATTAAAAATGTCTAGGAAAAATCCTAAATAAACATAGAGCTTTCTGTCCTATATCGTACCGTGACGTGTCGTCCCGGAATGTGAGTGTGAGCGCTGTTATCAGGTCTGGCTGCAACTGTCTACAACGTTGATGGAAAGATACATTTTCAAGATGTTCGATGTTTTTGAACGAGTAGTATTATAGTCCACTAGACAGCTGATTTATGATTAATAATTATTCTAAAGTCTGATTTTTACGGTTATATTGGCGTATGAAGGAGGCTCCTTTTTCCTTTTATATTATCCTTGAAATGCAAAATGTCCAAAAACCTTGTATATACGTCGACGCGAAATTTAAAAAGGAACATACCTATCAAATTTCATGAAAATCTATTACCGCGTTTCGCCGTAAATGCGCAACATAAAAACATATAAACATTTAAACATTTAAACATTCAAACATTCAAACATTTAAACATTAAGAGAAATGCCAAACCGTCGACTTGAATCTTAGACCTCACTTCGCTCGGTCAATTACTTCTGTAACAATCATGGTAAGCCTAAGGGAGAAGTAACGGCACTTAGGCCTACACCTCACTTCAAGGTCGGAAGCCTTATAGAGACTAAATAGAGTATAGATACGCAGCAACCCGCTTCACGCCCTACTTACGGCCCACAGTGGATTGACCTGTTCAGCGGGTTGCGTCTAACGCCGTTTATCAAACAAGTGGTTCTAACAAAAATAAAACAAAAAAATCTGGTGTGGCGCACTCATACAACTTTCCTTGCCGTTATGAGAATTGATCACCTGACGCTAGTGTTCACGCGCATCTCAAGTCTACTTATAAACAAAAATCCAAACCAGATGGTGACAGGACAATAACGCTGGAGACACTCGAGGTCTGCTATCTCTTCATAGTGAATGATTTAATGGAATCAACAGTTTGCAATTGAATAATCACATTTTCTCGAATTTCGAGAAAATCTGTGTTTTTTGACAATTTTTTAGTCTTTTTCATTATTTTAATAATACAAATTATTTTTCCAACTGTCAAAATCAGTAGAAAATACATATAGGCTATGCTATGAATAGCTAGGACCAATAAAACTTCAAGACAGAACAAAACTAGAAAAATTCAGCGACTGCAAGCCCCTTGATTACAAACAGTGAAAATGACATCTAGTCCAGTCAATATAGACATAAAAATCTGGTGTGGCACACTCACACAACTTTCCTTGCCGTTAAGAAAATTGATCACATGACGATAGTGTACTCGCGCATCTCAAGTCTACAATTCAAAGATATGAGACAGCTGGTGATAGGTCAATAATGCTGGAAACACACTATATCTGCTATCTCTTCATAGTGAATCATTTAATAGAACCAACAGTTGCAACAGTTTGCAATTTAATAATCACATTTTCTCGGATTTCAAGCTTATTTTCAATTCTAGGTGAAAATGTTACTGGACATTAATTATAGAGATTTTCATGCTCAATCTTTTCCATACGAATTTTTCTGATTGAATTGTATCTGAAGCCTGATAATTGGGAATCTAAAATCAAACTTTGCATAGATGGGGCGGAGCTCCTGAAATTTTTACAGATAGAGCTTATTAATGACTATTTTAGGTATAAATTTAATCGAAATCTTTGGAGCCGTTTTTGAGAAAATCGTGAAAAACCCTGTTTTTGACAACATTTTCGCCATTTCAGCAGCCATCTTGGATCGCATTTGATCGAAATTGTTCGTGTCGGATCCTTATATTGTAAGGACCTTAAGTTTCAAATTTCAAGTCATTCCGTTAATTGGGAGATGAGATATCGTTACACAGACGCACATACACTCATACACACACACACACACACACACACACACACACACACACACACACACACACACACAGACACACACACACACACACACATACAGACCAATACCCAAAAACCACCTTTTTGGACTCAGGGGACCTTGAAACGTATAGAAATTTAGAAATTGGGGTACCTTAATTTTTTTCGGAAAGCAATACTTTCCTTACCTATGGTAATAGGGCAAGGAAAGTAGAATGAAGTATTATAAATGGACTAATATAACGATCTAAATCTATACTTATAAAATTCTTATCTCGCTGACTAACTGATCACGATTTCTGGAAAACTACTGGATGGATTGCAACAAAACTTAGAATACAGCTTCCTCATACGTCCTAGGTGCTCACCAAGAAATCTTTTGACGATATTCCAACTCTAAGGGTGGTTTTCAAGACAAATTGAGGGGTCTAGAATCAAAACTCACATTATCCAAAAATCAAATTTTTCAGTACAGCCAAAAAACTTGCTCACATTGTGATTCCAAAGAAAGATACTTATGGCTCGTGTTTTCATGTTCATTTGAGGTATTCAAATGGAAATGGATATTGAAAGTCAGACATTTCTCCACAGAATCAAGAAAAAAAAGGAAAATAATATGGATAATGTGAGTTTTGACACTCATCCTGGGATAATGTGAGATTTGATACTGAATATTCTGGATATTGTAAGTTTTGAAAATGAGTTTTGTCGAAATTATTGTAAGTTCGAATCTCTTTAATTTTGTCCCACTAGTAGACTATAATACTGTCTTTTTGAAATATTATATGGGCTATTGACACAAATTACTAAGCCAGAAGAGTTATGTGGTAAGGAAGGTGATTGAAAAAAACATTCTTCTTACAAATTAAACTTTTATTGATACACTGTTAATAATTCAAAAGGATAAAAATAAAATAAATGTTGATCAAAAAATTAAAATATTTTTTTCAAATAGTGAACTGATTATTCATATTTTCATCTTCACATCCACATTCAAAATATATTATTGGTTCTTGTTCTTCTTCACCATTATTGTCTATTGCTTTCTTATAGAACTCCAGATTATCGATGAGTCGCCAATCCTCACCAAAATGTTTTTTAAGTAGTTTGTCGACATCTTTTTTTTCTCCTCCGCAAGATAATTTTTCTCTTCTATAATGTCAGGATTCAAGTCCGGATTAGGTTTTTTACCATTTTTCATTAGGTTCCAATACTTATCAGACAAATCACTTACATACGTGGGCTCACCTCTGACCAGAACTTTATTTCGTGCATTTTTTCGAGCTTTTATGTAAATGCGTTTACATTGGGAGATTTTAAAAGGCCATTTTTGGGTATCTTTCATGTTTCTTTTAACTACATTTTTAAAATCAGCTACTTCACAGTCTTTTCCAAGGATTTTTATAGTTGCATGCTCAGATATAATATCGTATACTTCTTCATAAGTAGTTATGACTTCTTTCTTTTTCAAAATTTTTTCAATGTTCCCAAAAACCCTGTCTGCTGGAAGGAAACTGTGCCCTGTAACGGGATATACTAGGTACCTCAATTTCTTCAATGTTACTTGGTGCCACAGAACTCAACCAGAAGCTACACATTCCTATAAAAATGCTATTTTTATTTTGTCCGCCGCACCCGTCAGATATCAGTCTAATCCTATTGTAGGGGGTCAAATCAATAGATTTCAAGGTGTCAAAAACACATGAAGCGATGGTGTTTGAATCTTTGTCGAATTTATTCTCTGTCCAGCAATAAGAAGTGACTGATTCCTTGTTCAACTGTGACTTACTATGACCTCTCACAACTGAAAAATTCTGTACATAAATTTGTCTTGAATAATAAGTTGATTGGTCTGGCAATTTGGGGATTGGAAGATTTTTCTGACAGTCGAAGGATAAGATAAGAAGATTTTCGTCTGTGTCCTGGAGTTTATTATAGAACGCTTTTGCACGCAATTTATGTACACGTTTCTCAATCAACAAGTTAGACTTTCTACCTGGATCACTTTCAGCTTTGATTTTTTCTTGTAGGCACAAGCACGTAGAACAAACATCAGTTCGAGGAGAACGAAAACCCAAATTATAGTTGGTATTGAAAATGTTACGGAAGTATGATTCCTTGACAGGTACATTTCCATTTTCAGCTGAATACATCATGAACAATTTCTTGATACTCAAATCAGAGGACAAATATTTTCTATTACTCTCTTTTCGACAATAGTGGCTCTCAATGCACTGCAATTTTTCAATAAACTTCATGACATTAATCTTTTTTGGAGCAAATTCTGCTGTCCTCTTAAAACCTCCCCTTTTCTCAGTTATAAAGCCCTGTTCATGGAATGTTTTTGTAATATTATTGACTCTGAATCTGGATATGCCCAGATATACCCTCTCCTTCTTTTTATTTAATACAAAATAACGTGTACTCCTCATTTGTTTCTTGTACTTGGATACTTCATTTTGATTTTTCCGTTGATTTGGACGCCTTCTCCTCACATTCACAATCTCAACATATTTTAAAACGAAATGATCCTGATATTCTTTTTCTGTCTTTTTATAGAATAAAGAATGAAACTTTTTCAAATCACACATATCAAGCGAACAACATTGAAAGGATTGACTGTTGTGTCCACAAGTTGGTTTGTCCGGCATACTCTTGGGCTTGTACCTAAAACCAAAGAAAGCAACTTTTAGGTTATGCCTAATTTGTTTGCTCTCTTCTGGCTTAGTAAGTTATATTAATTTTAAGTGGCTTAGTTTAAAAAGTGAAAGCTCCCACAATCATTCCTATTTAGAAATTGTATCATCTGTTATGCAATAATTAGAGAAATTACAAGAATCTAAAACAGAACAAGGGATGAAAGCATGGTTTGTAGTTATACTGAAACTTACCGTTCTGTCTTCAATTTAGCTTTCTTCCACTGCAATGGTGACTTTTTAGGTTTTCTAGCTCTCTCATTACTCTGCACTGGCGTCACTGAGATATCCATTGAACAAAAGATTCTAGCACAATAAAATAAATTGACTCTAATAAAGATTCTAACCACTCAATACTCGAATATTCTGCAGCTATGGACTGCTTTGCTACAATGATGTTTGACAGGAGTCACATGACCTGAATGCTGCTTTCTCATTGGCTACAGCTGCCTAACTGACAAAACTCACATTATCCTACGGATATTGTCAGTTTTGATACTAACCCACAACTTTTGGTTCCATTTTATGTGGGATAATGTGATTTTAGAGAAGAACTATTAGCACCATTGAATTTCTCGCATCTTTTTCTGTAGGAATCCAGTGCTAACTAAATTTCGTCAAAAATGGATAATGTGAGTTTTGATTCTAGGCAAGGAATTAGTAAAATGAAGTATTATAAATGGACTAATATAACGATCTAAATCTATACTTATAAAATTCTTATCTCGCTGACTAACTGATCACGATTTCTGGAAAACTACTGGATGGATTGCAACAAAACTTAGAATACAGCTTCCTCATACGTCCTAGGTGCTCACTAAGAAATCTTTTGACGATATTCCAACTCTAAGGGTGGTTTTCAAGTAGTGTTTAAAGTTCGTCTTTTAGCATGAATATTCTTCTTCTCCCAATCTCTTAATTATAATTGAAATGTCCATATCATATGTTACTATAGAACTATAATCTAGAGAGAGTACCTATTCGAAACAGTTGATCATTGGCGACCAATTAATGATTTTGTCAGGTTATCATTAAGTTGAGATTATTTCATTGGCTTGGCACCAAGTTGAAGAATTAATTAAAATGCATTTATCGAGAAAAAATTGATTGGGCACTGCTGCTTCAATCAGAGCTATTCCTGGGAGTATAGATAATTTCTATTTTTCATAAAACAAACTTTTATGACGGGAGTTGCTTTTATCAATTGATCCTATTCTATCAAGACTAATTTTGTTTGTATATCCGACAGATCGCGAAAACTGCTTAAAGGGGTATTTTAAAAACTTCAGAAGTGTCAGTTGTGGAATCTGTTTGTGAAGAATGAGGAAATTCGGCCACAATTTAACTTGGGCGAAAGAAAGGGGTTATTTATCAAAACGGACAAATAGCTGTTGCTACTTTTCCTAATGTGAAAATATCTTGCATAGAAGTAAGACGCTTTTCCCATGAATCAATTATTCCCAAACATTGATTGTTTTACCAAAGAAAATATGAGGTAGCTTTCGATAAAAATTTGGAGAATATGTATAAGTTAACATTTCGTTGACTGTCAGTATTCCTCATTAGTAGCATCAATGCTCCCCTTTCAAACAATGCTGACACATTGATGTGAATCTTACTATAATCTGGTTACTTTAGATCAGATGAAGAAAATAATGTTGATGATCGCTACTGTTTCAATTTCAATCATGTTTGACATTTCTGCTTTCGATGGCAGCTGTTATTATTATGTGAAATAAGCTCTCATCGAATGAAATCATAATCATTGAAGTCAATAATTATACTAAGAAAGCAATTTTTTTGAATAAGTGTGTTTGTGGATATATGTATCTATGTCGGACGGATCTCGAAAACGGCTCTAACGATTTTGATTAAATCAGGAATATATTGTGCTTGCGACAAAAAAACATTATTTTGGAACAGGTCTCAACTCTGGGAAAATTCGTTGAACTACCAAGAGAAAGGATTATTGGTCCCTCAAGTAGCAGCTGATCAGAAAAACGTTTTCCATAGTCTGTTGAAAACGTAAGAAAGTGTGAGCAAATAAAAACATTATAATAGCTGTAGTTGAGTTACCAAATTTGGCGACCTTATTTTAAAACATTGCAGTATTCATGGAACATCTGGAAGAATAGGTTCAGAAAGTGACCGGATGATAGCGAAAGAAATTTAAAATCGATCTCTCCAAACATATAGTAGTTGAATGTAATGTTCATTGTGAGGTGATAGAAATGCGACTAATTTCTTCAGCTTCTGTTGTATTGGTTCCTCTGTTGCTCTATGTTTGTACGCAGCCATGGACTTGAGAGAGACAGTTGCACTGTCTGTTAATTCATAATCTGGACTAAATACCACGAGAACCAATCAGAGAAGCCTTCTATTAAAAAAAAACCCTGCTGTGATTAATTCTCATGAAATCTAATCCTGATTGAAATTGAACATGCTTTTGTGCTACTGGGCGTGATATTTTCATGTTTCAAAATCAGCTAAAAACTAAATGAAAGAAAACATAATATTCAATCAGCTTCTCCTATTTCCTTTCATGATGTTATTACGACACAAGACAAACCTATTGATATTGATAGATCACAAGTAAATTCTGGAGTTGTCAATTTAGATAGAAATTGAATTGAGTTACATTTTAGTTTACATCCAAATCTTCATCCCTAAGCTTTTGGTTTCAAGCAAAGATCAAAGAAAGAAATCAATCCAAGAAAGAAATGGTAGTCAATAATCAAAGCGAATGAATAAACTCTATTTGGATTTATGCAAATTCACATTAAAATGATCCCACTTCAATATTTATGATTGTAGAGTTTAGGACATGTGAAATCAGCCACAATAAATTTTATACTATTATGAATGGACTTCCATGTATGAATGGACTTTTATGTATGAATGGACTTCCATGGAAGAGAGAATCAGTGGATTGGCTGCTTTTACACTTTTCGATAAGTGAAACTAAAAGTAAGCGACAGGCTATGCCAAAAATTCCAGAATAAGCAAGAGATCCATGGATACCAGAGTCATCAAATTCCGAATCAACCTAATTTGGAATTTAATCTCCAATTGCCAAAGCAAGAATAACATGATCACTGCTAATTTGATAACTGTCAACAGGAAATATTAATTGCCAATGAATAAAGTCGGGGGCGACTCTTAAGCCCTATAAGCTACAAAATTTGCTGCAATTAAATTACTCTTCTACAGAGCACATCCAACAAATCAATTAATAATTTGAATAATTTGACTTAATAATTTTCATGCCAAGTTGTGGCCTAATCTCAAAAACGATCATAACAATTTTGGTAGGATTCAGATCATAAATGTTTCACAAAAATAATTTTATCTTTTTATTCTCGTAGCGAAGCACGTGTGCCCTGCTAGTATATTATAGATTCATAATATTCTCTCAATAATTTCCCCCGATCCTCGTTTTCATTACGCCATTATTCTTTTCCTCATTCTGCTCATGTATATAATACGTACCGTATTATATGAATATTATTAATTACGTATATTCTTGATGAATATCGATATAATCCTTGATTGATTATAATATATACAATTATCATACCAGGCTTTGATACTTTGTAAGAAGATATCATTTTATTCCGATAAGGGGGTAAATTGTAGAAGT
Source organism: Nilaparvata lugens (assembly GCF_014356525.2). Taxonomy (NCBI): domain Eukaryota; kingdom Metazoa; phylum Arthropoda; class Insecta; order Hemiptera; family Delphacidae; genus Nilaparvata; species Nilaparvata lugens. The sequence continues at coordinate 42,819,093 of NC_052504.1, read as the reverse complement.
TAAGGAGGTATGAAGTACCCTATATTTTGTCACACACTACTATTTATTCTGATAGAAAAGCCACAATATTGTTTGTTGAAACCAGTTAGCAACGTTATGTTCAACACCGGCAACAAATTTGAATTGTAGCTCGGTATCAAGTTTGAGTAGTACGGTACTCCGGGGATCTGAGAGCTGTGTTATTGATCTCGAGATAGTGAACTTTGCAAATCCCTCTGAGCATAGCAGCTCTATTCAGCGGATTGATTTTGAAAGGATAGGTTCGAAAGTTGATGCTGTGCTCCCCTCCACCTCTTCCACAACTACCACCCCTCTCTTGGCCGACAGTCAACAGTCTAGCATTGGTGCAAGAGATTTGCTGGAATCCCCACATGCTCTACATGCAGGCAGAATGTTAAACCGAGTAGTATCCAGTTAGTGGTCAATACAGCAAGGCAGGTCTGCTCCTCTTCCCCCATCAGTAATTATAATATTATTATTCATATTACTGGGCAGAACACTCCGTATGAAACTGTTTGTTTCAATTTTTTATTGGATTATTCTAGGAATATTTTAGCATCCCACTGTGGCTCATGAAACTTTGATTTCCAATCTAATCAGCAAAATGTCTCTATTATTATTATTACGCATATAGATACACCTTTTTAGAAGTATTTATGAAATTGAGATCTTTCAATACAGAAGTTACGCTGAGGATACAGAATTCATGATGACAATAATAACTCATTTTTTAATTCCAATTCAATAAATATAATAAAATCTCACACTGATTCAACATCAGTTCAAAAACATCAGACTTATATTTCACACCATCTCATTATACTAATATTTTCTTCACATTAATCCTTCAAAGGGGACGTTTAAGATCTATCATGAAATTATGTGGAACTCTTGATGGAATTGAGCTTATGCGAAGTACAATACACTTCTACGAAAATTCTTAGCAAGAATAATCTTGTATTGAAGTTTAACAGGGTAGTATATATACTAATGGAAGAGTTGATTAAAAGTAATCAAATAATCAGAGTAATCAAGTAATCAAATATTTTCAACATAAATAATAATAAAAAATAAATAATAATAATACTGAAGGTGATTCCCACATAAGCTCCCAGGCTTGTACGTGGGAAATGAGTGAGAGGGATGATGATGAGAGATGACGACTACTTTTTAGTTAGTCGGGAGCATCGGCTTTTCGTTTCCTCCGAAAGAGGTATTATTCAAAACTATAACGTCCCTTCTCCCTTGTACATTATATCGGTTTTCGTAGTTACTATTCAATCATAACTGCATTGAAATTATTGAAAATATCAAATATAATCGAAAAATCAAAAAATAGATTATATTAGTCAATATAATCTAATATAATGTTGGTCGGTATAATCTACTTTTAGTTCATGACTGGAGTAGACTTCAAAATCAATGGAATCAAAATAATTATGAATTAGGAGTTAGTTTGATCTATGAACACTGTACTCCATTAAAGCTGGAATTGCAAGAGAATTTTCTCGCATGGGAATGAATATCGGACTGATGAGTTCAGTGGATATGGATATGGAAGTATGAAGTGGATCGTCTTTGTGCCGAACTTTCCTGCAATCTACAACCGAGCAGCAATTTCTCATTCAGGCGAGATGAGTGGTTGCGATTGACAAACGGGAAAAGTTGAAAAAGTCAATAATTGAGCGTGAGGGCACGTTGGGTGCCCGTTTTACGGGCAAAGTGGAACACCCTTCCTCTCTTTTGAATAAGAGTAACCTGTTGCTAAATGCACTGTAATTAAAAGTTTCATGTAGATTCCAAGCACGAAGCACCACTTTCTATGTGTATGCCATGCACGTACTGTTTACAACGCGTTTAAACTCATTGATTTCCTTCTAATAAGGGCACTCTCCACTGAACTGACTTCATTATGGTTGTGACTGAAATTAAAAATTAATTCAATATTCTTCATAACTCAAGGGTGAGGGATTGATCATGAATAATTGAGATATTGACCACGCTCTGAATAATGATATTGATTTATTTTGTTATGAATGCAACATTGATCTGAGTAAACCACAGACAGATAAAGCTCACTTATTGCAGCTCTAATATCAATAACTCGGGCCAAATGTCTTACCTATAAATGCGTATTTGAAAAATATTATTTGAATTGCAATTTTACTTCAAAAAAGGTGAATATTGGATAATATGTCAATTATTCTCTGCATGAGCTTCTTCGCAATGGACAAATGTAATGTGTGAGTGAGAGAAACTGTTTATGAGGTTAGAAAGTGATTCGGTGACGAGTTGCAACGCATATTAGTAGTTCTGTGAACAGTAGACCTCACGCAGTATTCTCATCCACAAGTACCTGATTGAAACTATAGACCTTATGAAAATACAGCAATTGACTGGCTTCTCCACACATCTGTGTAATCACTTGTCAGCTGATTTATGAAGAATAATACTATAGTCTGATTTTTACTTCGATATTGGCGTATGAAGGAAGTTCCTTTTCACTTTCCTTGCCCTATTACCATAGGTAAAGAAAGTATTGCTTTCCGAAAAAAATTAAGGTACCCCATTTTCAAGGTCCCCTGAGTCCAAAAAGGTGGTTTTTGGGTATTGGTCTGTGTGTGTGTGTGTGTGTGTGTGTGTGTGTGTGTGTGGTGTGTGTGTGTGTGGTGTGTGTGTGTGTGTGTGTGTGTGTGTGGTGTGTGTGTGTGTGTGTGGTGTGTGTGTGTGTGTGTGTGTGTGGTGTGTGTGTGTGTGGTGTGTGTGTGTGTGTGTGTGTGGTGTGTGTGTGTGTGGTGTGTGTGTGTGTGGTGTGTGTGTGTGTGTGTGTGTGTGTGGTGTGTGTGTGTGTGTGTGTGGTGTGTGTGTGTGTGTGGTGTGTGTGTGTGTGTGTGTGTGGTGTGTGTGTGTGTGTGGTGTGTGTGTGTGTGTGGTGTGTGTGTGTGTGTGTGTGTGTGTGGTGTGTGTGTGTGTGGTGTGTGTGTGTGTGGTGTGTGTGTGTGTGTGTGGTGTGTGTGTGTGTGTGTGTGGTGTGTGTGTGTGTGTGGTGTGTGTGTGTGTGGTGTGTGTGTGTGTGTGTGTGTGTGTGTGTGTGTGTGTGGTGTGTGTGTGTGTGTGTGTGTGTGTGTGTGTGTGTGTGTGTGGTGTGTGTGTGTGTGTGTGGTGTGTGTGTGTGTGGTGTGTGTGTGTGTGTGTGGTGTGTGTGTGTGTGTGTGTGTGTGGTGTGTGTGTGTGTGGTGTGTGTGTGTGTGTGTGTGGTGTGTGTGTGTGTGTGTGTATGAGTGTATGTGCGTCTGTGTACACGATATCTCATCTCCCAATTGACGGAATGACTTGAAATTTGGAACTTAAGGTCCTTTCAATATAAGGATCCGACACGAACAATTTCGATCAAATGTGATCCAAGATGGCGGCTAAAATGGCGAAAATGTTGTCAAAAACAGGGTTTTTCGCGATTTTCTCAAAAACGGCTCCAACGATTTCGATTAAATTTATACCTAAAATTTAATTGATCATTTCTTAATTGATAAGCTCTATCAACTGCCACAAGTCCCATGTCTGTAAATATTTCAGGAGCTCCATCTATGCAAAGTTCGATTTTAGATTCCCAATTATCAGGTTTCAGATAAAATTTAAACAAAAAAAATCAAGTGGAGTAGATTGAGCATGAAAATCTCTACAATTAATGTTCAGTAACATTTTCACCTAAAATTGAAAAAAATAAGCTTTAAGTTCGAGAAAATGTGATTATTCAATTGCAAATTATTGTTGATTCTATTAATTAAATCATTCACTATGAAGAGATAGCAGTCCTCATGTGTGTCTCCAGCGTTATTGCCCTGTCACCAGCTGGCTCAAATCTTTGAATAGTAGACTTGAGATGCGCGGGAACACTAGCGTCAGGTGATCAATTTTCATAACGGCAAGGAAAGTTGTGTGAGTGCGCCACACCAGATTTTTCCTGTATATTATCCTTTGAATGCAAAATTTCCAAAAACCTTGTATATACGTCGACGCGCAATTGAATGAGAATCTATTATCGCGTTTCGCAGTGAATGTGCAACAAACATTTAAACATTTAAACATTTAAACATTTAAACATTTAAACATTGAAACATTTTAAACATTTAACATTTAACATTTAAACATTTAAACATTAAACATTTAAACATTTAAACATTGAAACATTTTAAACATTAACATTTAAACATTTAAACATTAAACATTTAAACATTTACATTTAAACATTTAAAACATTTAAACATTTGAACATTTAAACATTTAAACATTTAAACATGTAAACATTTAAACATTTAAACATTTAAACATTTAAACATTTAAACATTTAACATTTAAACATTTAAACATTTAAACATGTAAACATTTAAACATTTAAACATTAAACATTTAAACATTTAAACATTTGAACATTTAAACATTTAAACATTTAAACATTTAAACATTTAAACATTTAAACATTTAAACATTTAAACATTTAAACATTTAAACATTAAACATTTAACATTTAAACATTTAAACATTTAAACATTAAACATTTAAACATTTAAACATTTAAACATTTAAACATAAACATTTAAACATTCAAACATTTTAAACATTAAACATTTAACATTTAACATTTAAACATTTACATTTAAACATTTAAACTTTAAACATTTAAACATTTAAACATTAACATTTAAACATTAACATTTAAACATTAACATTTAAACATTTAAACATTTAAACATTTAAACATTTAAACATTTAACATTTAAACATTTAAACATTTAAACATTAAACATTTAAACATGTAAACATTTAAACATTTAAACATTTAAACATTTAAACATTCAAACATTTTAAACATTTAAACTTAAACATTTAAACATTTAAACATTTAAACATTAAACATTTAAACATAAACATTTAAACATTCAAACATTTTAAACATTTAAACATTTAAACATTTAAACATTCAAACATTCAAACATTTTAAACATTTAAACATTTAACATTTAAACATTTAAACATTTAAACATTAACATTTAAACATTTAACATTTAAACATTTAAACATTTAAACATTTAAACATTTAAACATTTAAACATTTAAACATTAAACATTTAAACATTTAACATTTAAACATTTAAACATTTAAACATTTAAACATTTAAACATTTAAACATTTAAACATTTAAACATTTAAACATTTAAACATTAAACATTTAAACATTAAACATTTAAACATTTAAACATTTAAACATTTAACATTTAAACATTTAAACATTAAACATTAAACATTAAACATTTAAACATTTAAACATTTAAACATTTAAACATTTAAACATTTAAACATTTAAACATTTAAACATTTAAACATTTAAACATTTAAAATTTAAACATTTAAACATTTAAACATTTAAACATTTAACATTTAAACATTTAAACATTTAACATTTAAACATTTAAACATTTAAACATTTAAACATTTAACATTTAAACATTAAACATTTAAACATTAAACATTTAAACATTTAACATTTAAACATTTAAACATTTAAACATTAAACATTTAAACATTTAAACATTAAACATTTAAACATTTAAACATTAAACATTCAAACATTTTAAACATTTAAACATTTAAACATTTAACATTTAAACATTTAACATTTAACATTTAAACATTAAACATTTAAACATTTAAACATTTAAACATTAAACATTTAAACATTTAAACATTCAAACATTTTAAACATTTAAACTTTAAACATTTAAACATTTAACATTTAAACATTTAAACATTTAAACATTTAAACATTAAACATTTAAACATTTAACATTTAACATTTAACATTTAAACATTTAAACATTTAACATTTAAACATTTAAACATTAAACATTTAAACATTTAAACATTTAACATTTAAACATTTAAACATTTAAACATTTAAACATTTAAACATTTAAACAATTAAACATTTAAACAATTAAACATTTAAACATTCAAACATTTTAAACATTAAACATTTAAACATTTAAACATTTAAACATTTGAACATTTAAACATTTAACATTTAAACATTTAAACATTTAAACATTCAAACATTTTAAACATTTAAACATTTAAACATTTAAACATTTAAACATTTAAACATTTAAACATAAACATTTAAACATTCAAACATTTTAAACATTTAAACATTTAAACATTTAAACTTTAAACATTTAAACATTTAAACATTTAAACATTTAAACATTTAAACATTCAAACATTCAAACATTTTAAACATTCAAACATTTTAAACATTCAAACATTTTAAACATTTAAACATTTAAACATTTAAACATTTAAACATTAAACATTTAAACATTTAAACATTTAAACATTTAAACATTTAAACATTTAAACATTAAACATTTAAACATTTAACATTTAAACATTAAACATTTAACATTTAAACATTTAAACATTTAAACATTTAAACATTTAAACATTTAAACATTTAAACATTAACATTTAAACATTTAAACATTAAACATTAAACATTTAAACATTTAAACATTTAAACATTAAACATTTAAACATTTAAACATTTAAACATTAAACATTTAAAATTTAAACATTTAAACATTTAAACATTTAAACATTTAAACATTTAAACATTTAAACATTTAAACATTTAAACATTTAAACATTTAAACATTTAAACATTTAAACATTTAAACATTTAAACATTTAAACATTTAAACATTAAACATTTAAACATTTAACATTTAAACATTTAAACATTTAAACATTGAAACATTTTAAACATTTAAACATTTAAACATTTAAACATTTAAACATTTAAACATTTAAACATTTAAACATTTAAACATTCAAACATTTAAACATTTAAACATTAAGAGAAATGCCAAACCGTCGACTTGAATCTTAGACATCACTTCGCTCGGTCAAAAATAGTTACAAAAGTAGGCAGTGTTGCTGTGCGTGCTGTTTCCCCGGGAACGGAGCTTATCTCAGCCACCATCTTAGGTCTCTTTTTCGGTTCCTTGATGCAAGACGCATGTATCACTGATCAATTGAGTCTCCTGTGAAGCCTTAGCGCCTTTTTATTTATACTGCCTTATAATATACTTTCATTTTTCAATCTCCGCAACAGATTCGGAGTTGATGATTCCAGTTAAGTTCACAAATTGGTATTTCATCAATAATATAGTATAATATTATCATCACCATTGTAATCTTTCAAGAAAAATGATCTCAACTAAACTTTTTGTGTAGTTGAGAAGATGATATTGTTGTAATGATACACATTAAATAAAAAGACTAAGAAATTGTGAAAAACCAAAGATTTCAAAAATAGTTAGAAAAACCCGGTTTCGGTTATTATGCCATTGTCAATCTCAGATGAACTCTATCAGAGATAGACAATGGTCTATGGTCTATGAGTTTATCAGAGATTTACAATGGTGTATAAACCTTAACCGTTTTTCCTAACTATCAATAAAATCTGTGGTTTTTGAAAATTCCTTAGTCTTTTCATTTAATTTCAACTTAATTCTTGAAAATAAGTCTACTTTTCAAATAGAATGTAGAATGATTCGTGGATTATCATAATTGATTCTATTAAATTTCAAATGGAGTTCATAGAAGTCGTACTAGCATCAGTCAATAGAAGCACGATGATGCTTTGTTAGAGCTTTTGTTGATATTTACCAAAGTGTAGGTCTACCAGCTCGTGATTAGTTGAGGCAGTCATTCTCTGAACCATCATTACATGCAGCCGAAACTCAGACTCAAAATGGCTGACAAATAGAACGTAGCATAGTGATAGCATTGATGAATATCATTCAACCACTCACCAGCTCACCATATATTCAAACTATTAAAAAATTCAGAACTTGTTAAGCGGCAATATGAAACGACTGTACCAGCAGCATTTTTTATTCATCCTATACTATTAAACGAGCGAAATCTGTTTAGATGTTTATATCTAAATGTTAAGATGTTTAGATGTTTTCAAATATATATATATATATATAATATATATATATATATATATATATATATATATATATATATAAATTATGTAAACTTAAACAATTGATGTGCTGACTACTATTTTTGTCAGTACCGCTTAGTGTCGCTCTCAGCGCGCTCATTTTAGTTAGTCTACTCCAGCCACTTGATGTGTTAACATGTATGTTTTGCAAATAAATTTCTTTTTAAAAACTGAGTTTTAATGAACGTGAACGTGTTTGGCGCCCGAACAGGGACCCTGAAGAGTTTTTCGTGAAAATTTCGTGAAAATTGTGCTGTTCATTTAACCGCCAGTTTATATTGATCAATTATCAATCACAAGTGATCGCGGAAAATTCGAAAGTCAGGGTCGCAACTGATATGAACCATCATCGAGACCGTCAAGTGGAATAGTGACTCATCAACACCAACAACCAACAACCACCATCCTGGGGAAGAAAGGCAAGAAGGATAGCAGACCAGACCATAAACTTCTTATCGATTACCGGCCAAGGTTAAGATCGTACCTGGCTCTGGCTGCAGCTGTATCCAACTCCACAGTTCAAGGTAACACGTCTTCTACATCTACAATCAGTGACAGTAATAGTGAAGATAACAGTGAAAGCACAATGGATAACCCCCTTATTTCAAGACCAATTGCGAAACATCACCTACACATAATACCTGAATATACAGAAAACCCAATAGAACTACTTAGCTTTCTTGAAGTTGTCGAAAAATTGAAAAATGACTATTGTAATAATCGTATTGCGGAAGCAGCAGACAATCATTGGATTCTCCTTCACTATTGTAAAAACAAATTATATGGACCTGCTAAAGATGTAATCCTCAACAGTACAGTAGATGACCTCTTAAATTTGATTGTTGTTTTGAAAAACAACTTTGCCGATAATAGGACAGTAGAACAATTGACTATGGAACTGCTTGCTATGAAATCACACCAAAAAGAACACCCTATTCAATTCATAAATAGACTGCAACAAAAAAGAACCGTGATTATCTCAAGACACAAACTCGATGGACTAACTGGTCCAATTCTTGAAACTATCTCATCTCAGTTGGATGAACAAATTGTAATGATTTTAGTCGAAGGAATCAACCACCAGCTTGGAGCTCACCTACAAACGCTAGGAATGAAAGACCTCAGTGATGCAAGACAGGCTATTATCAATAAGAGTAGTGCTTATTTGAAACATTTAGGATTTACTACTGATGTGAGACAAATGAATCAAACTTTCAGTAAATCTGAAGGAAAACAAAACTCGTCAAATTCCAATCAAAATTCGCATCCGAAAAATTTCCATCAGTTTCAAAACCAAAACAATTCAAATCGAAGAAACTTTTCTCAATCTCAAAATCGTAATTTCAATTCAATCAGAGAAATTTTTCTCAACCTCAAAATCATTTCAATCAGAGAAATTTCTCTCAGCCTCAAAATAATTTCAACAGAGGACAATCCTTTCAAAGTAGATTTCGTAATGGACAAAGTTTCCAAAATCACAACTTCAATCGTAATCCAAATGCAAACTTCAATAATAACCAAAATTTGAATCAAAATTCAAACGATGTGAGCATGAGAACAGTTTCCAACTTTCAAAAGTTTCCAGTTCACAATATTGAATCTTCTGAAAATGGGTTTTCCGAATTTGAAAGCATGGATGCTAGAATGAGTTCTATGGAAAATGCTGTAAGTGACCTTTGCGAGAAAATGAATCATTTTTTAGAAGTAGGCTCGAACAACAATCCAAAAACGTAGTATTAGATTTGAATACGATCTCTCTTGATTTGCCCCATATTCATTACAATGATTCACGAATTTTGATCGATATAGTTAGTAAATATAATTTCATTAAACCTCAAATGGTTTCTCCTCAGACAAAAATAATTGATTGTGATTATAAAATTCGTACACCCGCTGGTGAATCTAATGGAAAAGGTTGTGTAAATATTAATGTTAAGAATATGCTTGGTGTTGATAAAGATGAAAAATTTTATGTGTTTGATTTTAGCGATAATTATGATGTTCTTATTGGAAAGCAAACATTGCAAGGGTTGAAAGCAAAAATTGATTTGGAGACCAATTGTCTCATAACGAAAGATTGCACGATACCACTGTTAGGAATGAATCATATTGAAATCAACAAGGGTTGGAATGAATTGAAAATTAAAACTAATGTTTGCACTCCATCAGATAAGCTATGTGTTGTTAGTATTAAGGAATTGCAGTTGTATAATATTGTAACTGATATTGATAGGAATGGTTTTATTGAGATTGACTATTTTTCTGATTGTGACAAAACGTTGAGTATCGAAACAGTTTCTGTAGAAGAATGTGAATTGTACATGGGTGAGATGATCGATAATCCCCTCTCCATTGACGAAATCACTTCTTTATTGAGAACTGAGCATATGAACTCAGAAGAGAAAGAATGCATTATTAGTACTCTTATGAATAATATCCCGAAATAATAAAATTCGAAGGTGATATATTAACTGCTACTAACTTGCTCAAGCATAAAATAGTGACTACAGACGAAGAACCTGTTTATTCAAAAAACTACCTATCTCATATAGGCAGGATATTAGTAATGAAATAAACAAGTTATTCGAACAAAAGATAATAAGACCGTCTAATTCTCCGTACAACTCTCCCTTATGGGTTGTGCCGAAGAAACCTGATGCTTCAGGAAAACGCAAAGTTCGTCTTGTAGTAGATTATCGGAAATTGAACAACAAAACTAAAGATGAAAGATTTCCTCTCCCGAATATTGAAGACTTGTTCTCAAAAATCGGTCGAGCAACGTACTTTTCGGCTATTGACCTTGTTTCAGGATTCCATCAAATTGAAATGGAACCCGAATCAATACTAAAAACAGCTTTTAGTACTGAAAATGGTCATTATGAGTTTCTCAGAATGCCATTTGGGTTGAAAAATGGTCCACATCAATTTCAAAGGACAATGAACTTGATATTTTGTGATTTACCAAATGTTCTTGTATATCTTGATGATATCATTATTTTTAGTGATAGCTTACAAGAGCACATGAAACACCTGAACGTTGTATTTAAACGATTGAAAACTCATCAACTAAAAATACAATTGGACAAGACCGAATTCTTTAAGAAAGAACTTCTATTTCTAGGTCACATAGTTTCGGAAAAAGGCATTCAGCCTAACCCTGAAAAAGTAAAAGCAATAAAAGATTTTCCCGTTCCACAAACTACTAAACAAATAAAACAATTTTTAGGTTTGGCAGGATACTACAGAAAAATGATAAAAGGATTCGCTAAAATAGCTCAACCTTTAACTAACGCATTGAGAAAAACATCCACTATAAACCCAAAAGATCCTAAATTCATTGAAGCTGTCAATTTTCTGAAAGAAGCAATTACTAACGCACCAATATTGCAGTTACCTAAATTGAATGATCCATATATTTTGACAACAGACGCATCCAATGTAAGCTTTGGGGCGGTCCTTAGTCAAATGACTGACAATAAAGATCTCCCAATTTCATTCGCTTCTAGAACACTTAATCCCGCTGAACAAAATCTTTCTACTATTTAAAAAGAAATGTTGGCAATAACTTGGGCAGTGAAACATTTCAGGCCATATTTGTATGGAAAAAAATTCACCCTAAGAACAGATCACAAGCCACTCCAATGGCTTCATTCTCTAAAAGAACCAAATGCTAAATTAATGATATGGAAATTGTTAATGGAAGAGTATGATTACACCGTAGAATTCATAAAAGGTCGCTCAAATTGTGTTGCTGATTGTCTCTCACGGCCTTTCAATGTAAATATGATGGAAAGTAGTGATGAATTTACAGGTTTTGACGATTCAGAATTATTCCCAGGCTTTCCCGCGGAAAATAATGCGAACAATGCCAACGACAATGCCAATAACATTGATGAGTACGATGACATTGATATCAATGATCTGCTAAGATTCCATAACAATGAAGCTCCTCCGTCAGTGAATGAAAGTATATTGAATGATCTTGATGAACAATTAGGTAACAATTCGATAGTTAATGCAAATATTGATAATATTAATGAAAATGATGTGGAAACTGGCAACGAAACCTTGTAAATAATACTAATAATGATAATGACAATGACTCACTAATGACACAACATTCTCAAGAAAGTTCAGATGATAGAATAGGTATAATGGACGAAAATAGTATCATAAACACTGAAGCAAACCAAAAAGTTATTTCACGAGGTAAAGGAAAACCCCAATTCAAAAAGATCTTTAATAAAAACAGAATAATTTTCAAATACAGAGACGCACGTGACATTGGAAACAACGTAGAAGAAATACGAGAGTATTTGAAACCTGATACTGTGTACGGTATAGTATTTTCAAATAAAAGTCCATTGTTTGAAGCTCTAAAAACAGAAATTCTAAGTTCAATGACTAATGAAATTGTCAAAATAGTTCCCAACATAAAATTCCGAATCTACAAGAGAATAAAAGCCGACATAACTGATGTAGATGAACAAACAATGATAATAGCTCGATGTCATGAAGACAAAAACTTCCACAGAGGAATCAACGAGAATTATAAACAAATACGTAAAAACTACTATTGGCCCGCAATGCACAAAGACGTAACCGAATTTGTAAATAAATGTGAAATCTGTTTGAAAACCAAGTATGAAAGAAACCCAATTAAAACTAAATTCAAAGTAACTCCCACACCTACTAAACCTTTCGAAAAACTTCAGATTGACACTTTCACGTATAATAATATTAAAATCCTCACTATTGTCAATTCGTTTTCTAAAAGACTTTCCGCCTACACATTGAAATCAGCTAACAGTATCGAAATAATAAAAAATCTAAGCAACTATCTTTCAGTTTTCCCAATTCCGAAATGCATTCAACCCGATAACGGATTAGAATTCAACAATGCACTATACAAACAATTCACTGAAATAAATGGTATTGAAACTTACTTCACCACACCTTATCATCCCCAATCTCAAGGACTAATAGAAAGAACACACTCCACAATTATTGAAATTCTACAAGGACTCGAAATTAAATTCCCAAAATATAGTGTTGAACAAAAACTTCGATTAGCTTTGCGAACCTATAACAATTCGATAAAAGATCAATTCAACTTAAGCGCAAATGAACTAACTTTCGGAATTCAGAATTATTTACCAAAAAATCAAGATCAGGATAATCCCGCAGTTATCACTGAAGAACTTGCTAATCAATACTTCAAAGAAATACAAGCGTTGAATGATGCCGTTTACAAGAAAATAATCGAGGAAAAAGAAAAACGAACAGAAAAATGTAACAAAAATAGAGAGGAACCACCTGAAATACCTGATAGGATATTCATCAAAAACCCAAAATTTCACAAAAATTTTCCAAGGTATAGCACAGCTACTAAGGAAGGTGATAGGTTTAAACTGAAAAGAAATGTAATCAAAATCCACCCTAACAGAATGAAAAGGCCTCGTAAAAAAGTAAAAGATAATCTAATTGTTGCAGATGAAGGCAATGACTATCCTTCTGTTGTTCCTGATCCCAGCAACGTTGACGTACAGACTGACAGACTTGACAAAGACAGCAGGAATAATTCCGATTAAAATAGGACAATCTATGCTCATTAACGACACATACAAAGTTATCCATTTTACTAACGTGACCGACCTTAAAATACAATCTTTGAAATTACAGACTCATATTAATAATCTGCAAGTCGCTTACATATCCTCTGACATTATTGAATCTTTGAAGAAAATTTCACTCAACCAATATTTCAAATTAGAAATGATTTCTGAAAATAAAAATAAAAAGGTAAAACGTGGACTAATGAACGGATTAGGAAACGCCATATCATGGTTGACAGGACTTATGACTGCTGACGACAAAGAACACCTCGACAAAGTTATTGATAAAATAGAAAATAATGAATTACATCTTGTTAAAAATGAAAAACATAATTTTGAAATGAACCATGAGTTAATTAAGAAATTTAATTTCGATGTTGAGCATATTAATTCAAATAATAAAGCATTAGAAAATATTACTAACAAAACTGCCAATATTGTCGAAAATATGCAAGCTGTTGACTTAATTACTTTGACTATACAATTGTTGAATGATGAAATAAATGATGTTGTTAACTCGTTGATGTATTGCAAAGAAGGGAAACTTCATCCATCAATTTTGAGCTTTGTTGTTTTTCGTTGTGAAATAGCTTGAAAACTTGTGATTCTAACCTCTTTCTGTGAATTGACTGTTCATTTTATTGAAATATTACCTATTAATATTCTCAATAACTTTGTTATGAGCAAGAAGATTGAAAAATACTTCACGCCTACGGCTCCATCAACATCTGGGAAGCGTGAACGTCCACAAAGTTCTCCGGAAACACCGACAAGTAAGAAAAAAACTGTTGTATCTGTGAATTCGGGTGAAATGAATAGCAAAGACTTAAAACAATTTCTTGAGGATTTTGAACAACGTATTGTTACTAATTTTAATTCAAAATTTGAGAATTTGGCAACGAAGGCGGATTCAGAAGCAATAAAACAGTCAATAGAAAATTTGTTGGAGGAGAATAGAAAACTGAAACTGCAAGTGAAAAATCTTTCCACCGAGAATAGAGACTTACGAAGACGGATGATTGGGATGGAAGATAGAAATCGTCGTAACAATTTAATATTCAAAGGACTTAAATACGATGTGAATGTATCGAATCCGGTTACAGTGGTGAAGAACTTTTGTGTAGAGTATCTTAATGCAAGACCAGACCTGTGGGTGAACAGAGCGCACTCGTTAGGAAACATGAGGAATGGGGGGCCTCTTATAGCTCATTTTCCAGATGACACTGACATCAATCATTTGATGAAGAACGCTAAAAAGTTGAAGGGGACCAATTTCTTTGTTCACAAAGACTTTTCATTGGAAACTAGGCGGGTGAGATCACGGCTTTTCGCGATAAAAAAAGAAATACTAAGAGTAGTACCTCAGCAACGAGTGATGGTGCAGCACGACCGACTGGTTGTTGGTAATGCAACGTTTCGGTGGGATGAGGATGAAGGACTAAAATTCGGCATACAGAGCGGCGAGCAAAAGCTTCAACAAATATTGGAATGTGATGGAGAAACGGTCAACGAATTACTACGCAGATCAGCATATGCAGTAGGCCGAGAGACGAATGCGGTACAGACGAGTGCAGTACAAACCAGTGCCGTGCAGCTCAATAATGATTCTACGGAGAGAGACGAGGAACATTGAGATGTAGCCGTCAGCCAGGTCGAACAGCACCAGTTTAATGTAATTGTATATAATGTAGCGGGGTTGAAGGGTAAGAACTTTTTAGAATTATTTAATTTTTTAAGAGAGTATGAGTGTTTTGTTTTATTGGAAACTTTTATAGAAGAAGGAGAACAATTTATTTTCGATAGGTTTTTGCAGGGTTATGTTTTCTCATGGGAATTTGCGTTAAGAGAGTCTAAATTTGGTAGAGCTAAGAAAGGAATATTATTAGCTATTAGGGACAGGTGGGAGGGAAAAATAAGAATAGAGAATACGAATGGAAGAAACGTTCTATTTATGTTGGAAAAAAATTTGTACATAGTTCCAGTCTATCTGAGTGGAGGTCTGGAGAGTGAGTGGGAATTGGATTACTGTATGTTGTATGATTTTCTGTTCTCTTTCGATGATACCGAAAATATGATTATTGTGGGAGATTTAAATGGGCGAGTTGGAGAAGGGCAGAGCTTACCGACACAAGTCGCGTTCGATAACACAGGCATTGAGTACGAACGCCGGTCTAAAGATACCCTAATCAATAAAAAAGGAAGAAAATTAATAAATCTCTGTGAGGAATTTAATTTCGTTATTTTAAATGGTAGGGTCACGGGGGATGAGTCGGGGGAGTTCACATTTGTTAATAACAGAGGAGCGTCGGTTATCGATTTGTGTTGTGTCAGCTTAGATAGTTTGCATTTAATTGAATATTTTGAAGTGAAGGGCGCGAACTTCTCAGATCATTTTCCCATAAGTATATCTATCAAGTGTGAAAGTATAGCAGAAGTTGAAAAAAGCTGTTCAGTACCACTTGCCCCAAAACTTACCTGGAATAGTGCGAATGGAAATAGTTTTGTTGATAAATTAGCAGAGAGGTGTCGGAATGTTTCTCATTTACCAGAAGATATCGATGAGGCATGTACTTTACTGAAGGAACTGATATATGACACCACCAATTTCAAGAATGAGCCGAAATTAGTAAATAATAAGTTCAAGAAAAGTATTTGGTACGATCGAGAATGTGAAATGGCTAGGAACACAATGTTTGCTTTATTGAAATTATTTAGAAAAAATAGCTCTATCGTAGTTAAGAATGACTATTTAGCGGCTGTGAAAGACTACAAAGAAATATGTAAGAGGAAAAAAGATGTTTATTGGGAGGGAGTAAAAACAAAATTAAAATCAGTTAGAGATTCTAAACATTTTTGGGAACTGGTGCGTGAATTTAAAGGAAAAAACGAGGTGAGAAAAATAGATATAAAACCAGAGGAATGGGTATGTCATTTTAAAGAGCTATACACGCCTATTCGAGTATGTGGACCAACATCGTATGCAGAGCCCCATATTACGGATGAGTTATTGGACAAAGCCTTAGATATCAACGAAATCAGGTTATCACTAAAAAAGTTACGAAATGGAAAGGCTCCGGGGGAAGATAGAATTTGTGGTGAGTTTTACAAAAAAGCGCCTGTAATATACATACAATTGATGATAATTCTTTTCAATAGGATTTTTGATGTAGGCAAGGCTCCAGAATCATTCAAAAAATCAATAGTCTTCCCATTGCACAAAAAAGGAGATACGCGAGATCCGAAAAACTATAGGGCGATATCTTTCACCAACTCAATTTATAAGGTATTTGTAGGGTGTTTACTGAATAGACTAGAGCAGTGGGTAACGCAGAGAAAAATTATTAGAGAGAATCAAGCCGGTTTTAGAAAAGGGTATTCGTCAGTCGATAATATTTATGTTTTGTACAACTTGATAAGATATCATATGTTGGTAAGAAATAAAAAGGTTTACTGTTTCTTTGTGGACTTCAAGGCCGCGTTTGACTCTATTGATCGAGAAGCGTTGTTCTACAGATTATTGGAAATAGGTATTTCAAATAAGTTTGTCCGGGTGTTGAGAGCATTATATGAGAAAGTAACATCCGCTGTATGGTGCAAGAATGGTAATGGTCTTACAGAAAATATTGAGTTTGAGAGTGGCTTAAAACAGGGATGTTTAGTATCCCCGATTCTGTTTTCTATCTTTACTCACGATATTTGTGAATACATAGGAGGTGGGCTACGGATGGGAGATACTGAAATAAATGCACTCCTTTATGCTGACGACTTGGTGATATTCACTGATAGTATTCACAAAATGCAGAGAATGATAAATAAATTGAGAGATTATTGTTGCCGGTGGAACTTGATATTGAATAGAGATAAATCGAAGATAATCGTCTTTAGAAAGGGGGGTAGATTAAGCCGGAGTGAGAATTGGAGGTATGGAGAAGAACCGATAGAAGTAGTAAACGAGTACAAGTACCTTGGAGTCACTTTCACTTCTACGTTATCTTTGACTAGCCATTTTAAAGATAAAGTATCGATAGCAAAATACGGTATAAATAGTGTATGGAAGAAACTGATTACAAACAATGAAGTGCCGTTATCAACCAAAAGGCAGGTGTTTAGTTCGGTAAGCAAGGCGACGGTAACATATGCTGCCCAAGTATGGGGGTATCAGCAAAGAGAGGAATTGGAGCGACTGCATAGATTCTTTATTAAGAGACTGTTCTGTTTGCCGGTCAATACACCAAATTATATTTTGTATTTGGAGAGTGAAGAGAATAATATATGGTTGGATACATTAAAATTGAATTGTAGATACATAGCGAAAACGATAAGCCTATCAGAATCTAGATTTATAAGAAAAATAACAATATTGACATCCCGAAGTAAATGCGGTTGGGCTAAGGAATGGAGAATGTTGAGTAGACAATATAATGTGGATTGGATAGACCCTGTAACTCACCCTAATGAATGGCTAGGAAAATGTGAGATTATTATTAATCGAATACGCAACAAATTAATAGAAACTTGGTGGGATTGTGCCGCAAATTCGCAGTTTCATTCCATTTATTATAATCTTAGAATGTGTCATCCAGTAAGACCAGATTATATTAGCGACATACATAGTAGGCGTTTTATCAGTCAGATTTTCAAGGTGAGAGGGTCTCTATTACCTCTAAATTTTAGGGTGGGTAGAGATTATGAAAGTTATATTTGCTCACTGTGCAATAGTAGGGAAGTGGAAGACACCCATCACTTCATAGGTAGATGTAAAATCCTAGGTGAATTACGTGCCAAATGGTTTGGATGTTGGGTATTGAATGAGGTGGCAGTTCTCCAATACCTGAATGGTAAAGATTGGAGAATCCTGTTTGGGTATGTAAATGAGGCACTTAAGTATCGGGAATATTTAAATTTAAGATAATAATGTATAAATGCTCACTCAATCATTAATTTTATTAGCAAATTGTAAAGATATAAATGTAGCTGTTGTTCACTGGATAAATTAATTCATCTATTTCCACCAGAGGCCGAACCTTAAGCCCTGAGATATATACTGAGATCTATACATATTATTATATTTGAGATTTATGATTTATCAGTTGATTATATTTATTTTTATTGGAAGGAAGATATATATTGAGATTTTTAAAATCGACAAGCAGCAGCAAGTCGATATCTGAGCTGCATAGAATAAATGCATACGATTAATGATTTAAAAGCACATGGTAACGTTTTGTGCGAAAAAACTAGTGAGCTAATCTGTAATATTTTATTTTTGATATATTTGTTCTTATTCTTACTATTTTTTGCTTGTTGCCCTGTATATTTCTACATTTATTTGTTTGTTGATATTTTCCTGTGTAATATATGTATCAAATTTTTTGTGGTGTATCCTTTATTTATTTCCCCACTCCCATGCATGACCAATCTCATATTTATTTATCGAGTTACCAGTATTGAAGTATTAAGAAAATTACCATCCGACTTCATTCTTCACCGAATAAGTTGGTTTAGACAGCGATATTTAGCATTGATGATCGAATCTTTGGAAATAACACGTTCTAGAGATTTATATAAATTGTCCAAGAGCAGTGAATTGCGGGAGCTCCTGGGCGAGCCTATAACAGTTTTGTCTAATTTGTATTCTAAGAACCACAACCAGAGTTGTATAATTTTTTACTCATGCTCTACCAACTGCAGCCAAGCCAGGCAAACCGTTATTCATAGAAATAACGTCAGAATATGTATGTGACCGGATCTCAAAAACAGCTCCAACGATTCTCACGAAATTTGGAACATAGTTAGTTTATGATACAAACATTCGATTGCACTAGGTCTCATCCCTAGGAAAACTTGCTGAGAGGCATTAAAAGGATAATTCATCCTTGGAAAAAGAGCTGAAATTTTCGTCATTTTTGGATATAAAAATGAGTGAGTGCATCTGTGGAAAATAAAAATATCTCTATTTTTTAGATGACGCATAGAGACGCAAAGTAGCTTGCTCTTGAAAAACTCTAGGTAACCCCTTGATGTAACAGATGAATAACAGCGGGCCCAATATTGTCCATTGAGGCACACCATAATTCAAATGTCTAATGTTGGAGCGATATTGGTTTTTGTAGCGCAGCGTTTCAGTTTCATCTATATTATGTTCATTCTCTACGAATTGCTGTCTATCTTTCAAATAGGAGGAGAACCAAGTACGCTCCTTTCCGTTCACTCCCAGGGCGTTTAATGAGTCTATCAACATATTATGCCTCACACTGTCGAAAGCGCGGCTCATATCTAAGAACGTACCTATAGTTTTATCTCCCCTGTCTCATTGAAATTCACTCCGGCTGTTACCGTGGATTTCCCCGATCAGAAGCCATGCTGCTCCTTGTCTATTAAATTATTTTTTTCAGGTATTCCATCAATTGAATATACACTACCCGCTCAAATATCTTTGAGAAAACAGATCAAATCGATATTGGCCTAAAACATGCTGGATCCTTGACATTACCCTTTTTGAATATAGGAAATACCCGGGCTATCTTCAAAGTATTTGGAAAGTGTCCAGATATTAAGGATGAGTTTATCAAATGACTCAGGGGTTTGATAATTGCAGGTAAAACTGCCTTAACAACCGTGATTGGGATGTCGTCCGGCCCTGAGGAAAGTTTATTTTCGAATGACATTATTATTTTTATCAAGTCTGACTCAGAAATATAGTTGAATTTGAATTTAAGAGTGGAATCACAGTTTTGATGATTGGATGTGTTTATAGGTCTATCAGGAATATTCGGTCTTACAAATTTATCTACTGCTGTCATGAAAAAGTCATTAAAACAATATTACTAATGCTAGTAGGATCTTTCAGAAGATTTCCATTGTCTTCAACACATATATTTGAATAGTTATTCACTTTGATTCTACCAACTTCTGAATTTATAAGGTTCCAAGCTACTTTATTTTTATTTTTTGAAATAGAAACTTCATTGGCGAATAATCTTTGCCTACACCTCTCTATACTATGATTAAGATCACTATTCCTAAATTTAATCTCATTTCTCAAGTTTTCGCTTTTAGTATGTCTGTACATTTTTCAATCTCTAACAATTCACTCCTCTTCCTATCCACCTCCACGCTCGACCATTTTCTTTTATTTGGTTGTTTCTCATTGATATGAGATCGATATGATATGAAATTATTTTGGAAAATTTATATTGAAATGATACAAAAAAGTTGAGATAAAAACATCATATTTTAGCATCACTGGAGACTGGTTAACCTCCATCCAATCCAATCTTAGCAGATCCATGAAAAATATATTCAAGTTACCACTGTCAAATCTCCTGCACAATTTACGAATTGGTTTTTGGTGAATAGCACTCTTAATATGAATGATATAAAACAGATGAGCATGATATGAGAGTGATAATTCCAGAAACTCTCAAATTGTCGTTATTAATATTTGTTATAAAATTATCAATAGCGTGTTTCAGATGTAGCTGTGATTCTGGTTGCAAAATCTATTTTATAAGTCATGTTGTACATTTCAAGAACTTTGATGAATTTATTATACACATTATTTTTCTCTAAGACATTAGTATTAATATCACCAGCCAATACAACATTCTCGTATTTATTGCACGAAATTGCCAGCAAGATTTCAAGTTTTTCAAAAAATGGTTCTAAGAAACAGTGTTGAGGCGTTCGATACGAACATGCCAACACAAACGAGAACTTATTGATTTGTAAATTGAGATAAGCAACAATCAAACTCTTTCTCGCTAGTGATCGACTGTATTGCCGGCAAGATCACAGAGGTACAATTTGAATAGATTTCATTTTGAACCAGAATCATAACTCCACCCCCCACATTTTTCGATCTACAGAATTGAGAACTTATCTGATAATGAGGTACATTCAAGCGCGTTATTTCAGCCTCTGTTCTTTTTATGCTCAGAGATAGCTTATATCTCAGGCTTTAGCTCCTCCAAGGTAATTCTCAACAAGTCTAAGCGTGAGGGCAAGTGTAGCACATTCTGGTGTAAAATCGAGATTCTACCATTCGCCTTTTGAGACACATTAGTAGCTGGGAGTGAGTGAGAAGGTGTCAGATTGTCAAGAGGAACATTAATATCCATTGCTGAATTCAATATAGAAGTTATGTGTTTTTTAGAAGCTTCAGTATTATTTATCTCAAAACTTTCAGACCCTGTCAGACGGGAGGTATGCGGATAATTACAATCGGAGATGACTAACTGATTAAAATCTGAAATAGATGGGGCCCTCTCAGATGCGAGGCAGTTTAAACTGAAAAAGAGTTATGTAGTGGAATAGCAGAATATGCATTTGTATTTATGATATTACTTTGCACGCACTCGATAATACTATCACTGATCATTTGTTTGCCGAACTTATTGAGATGTAGACCATGAGTTGTATGAAATCTCCTCCCCAAATGACTCATATCAATAAACTTACAATTAGGAAACAGATTACAAATTTTCTTCATAGCAATATTAGTCTCTTTAATTAGTTTGTTGACAAGTCCGCCAAATCAAAGCGATGTGGAATCGAGATCACGACGACGTTGGTTCCATAGAGATCCACCAGACTCCTTCGTAAAGCAATCAGAACGTCCTTCGCCTCATTTCTACTGACGTCATTGGTACCCCCTTGAATCACCAACGCATCATTCCCGCCAAAGTCCGTCAATCCATCCGGCATGACATCACGAAACCTTGCCCCCGGCTTCACAAATGAAGTGAAATTCAAGATGCTTTTCAAGTCGATTAAAAACTAACCGATCTTTGTGACAATAATGAATCCGTAAAACTAACGCTGAATTGTTAGTCGGCGTTAATGTCCATATTTATCAGACGTACGTGCAACTGGCCATTAAACTTTTTTTAGCAAATGAACACAGCTGTTGGTTGGCCTTTATATGTGTAGTATTTTGTTTATAAAGTGAAGAGACACATAACCAATGATTATAAATTTTCAGTGTGTGTGTGTGTGTGTGTGTGTGTGTGTGTGTGTGTGTGTGTGTTGAAATTTGGAACTTAAGGTCCTTACAATATAAGGATCCAACACGAACAATTTTGATCAAATGCAATTCAAGATGGCGGCTAAAATGGAGAAAATGTAGTCAAAAACAGGGTTTTCGCGATTTTCTCGAAAACGGCTCCAACGATTAAATTTATACCTAAAATAGTGATTGATAAGCTCTATCAACTGCCACAAGTCCCATATCTGTAAAAATTTCAGGAGCTCCGCCCCATCTATGCAAAGTTTGATTTTAGATTCCCAATTATCAGGCTTCAGATAAAATTTAAACAAAAAATTCGAGTGGAAAAGATTGAGAATGAAAATCTCCACTATTAATGTTCAGTAACATTTTTACCTAAAATTGAAAATAAGCACGAAATTCGAGAAAATGTGATTATTCAATTGCAAACTGTTGGCAACTGTTGATTCTATTAAATGATTCACTATGAAGAGATAGCAGACAAGATTGTAGAGCATTAAATTATCTTCCATTTTATGTATAATTCGACTATTTCACGCATTCCCATACGACTGTTCCAGCAGTTTTAGTTTTGAGTATCAAATCGCCAGATTTGCAACAAGTGACTTTCCTGGAATGTCACACTATTCTGTCATCATAAATTGGCAGTGTGCTTCAGTATGAACAATCATATATATTGAGTATCTATTGGAACGTCAGCGGAACTAATTACAGGAAGTGTTTCTAAACTTCTTACCAAACAAAGACACTCAAAACTGAAACTGCTGCAAAAGTCGAATGGGAATGCGTGAAATAGTCGAATTATACATGAAATGAAAGATAATTTGATGCTCTACAATCTTATAATCAGCATATTCTTGTCTCATCAATTGTTGAAAAGTTATAGGACTTGGAAAAGCGAAAAAATATAAGAAAAACTGGTTTTTCGAAAATACATCACTTTAGAACATAAATATCTCGAAAAGTATCGGATTTATCGAAAATCCTTACTGATCAAAACTTGTAGGAAATTTATTAAGCTCCATTTTCATGTAGTTGATTATGTCAATAGAATACATTGCTCCCAAGATGTAAGCATGTAAGTAATAAGTGGAGGATGCAACTTTCAAACCACCCTCACCCCTTCAGCACATGATGTGGGGGTTGGGATTTTTTATATGCTCACCTCCAAACTAGTCTCAACAAAGCTGCAGAGTCGAAAATTGTGTTCCAAACATTCCCTCCAAATTCCATTGTCAACTGATCTATTGTTGCTGAATAGAAAATTTCACTCTCAACACTAGAACTCCTGCAACAGTCGTAGGGAAATGCGTAAAATAGTGAAAATATACCTCAAATTGTAGATAATTTGATGCTCTATCAGTCATAATCAACACGGATTTTTTCCATCAATCGTTCAAAATTTATAAGTCCGAAAAGATTAAAAAATTGGAGGCAAAAGTGTTTTTTCAAAAAATGTCTCACCTTCAAGAGCGGATATCTCAGAAACTATGAGAGATATGGAAGAAATGTAGAAGACAAAACTTGGTAAATTTGTAAGCTTCAATTCTGCATGGAATATAAATGTTCATAAGTTGCATAGTTTCCGAAATATATGCAAAAAGTGAAAAAAATGGTACTTTCAAACCACCCCCACCCCTTAAGCACAGGGGGTAGGGGTGAGTACTTTTGATATGTTAATCCTCTTACTATCTTTAAGAGAGCTGTGGAGTAGAAAATTGTGTTCCAAACTTCTCCCTTTATAATCTTTCGTTGACTGGACTACAAGTGAATACTTCATCATATAGTTGTGAATGTTGGGCTAAATTTTTACTCTAAAAAGTCCAAAATAGTAACTAGATGCTATTAGTGTAGAATAGTAAATGGTAAATTAACAAATATTGTAGAAAACATAGTATATCATTCTATAAACTAGAAATATATTATAATTTCCTCTTTCGTTATAAAATGTGTATGCTTTTGTACTCCAAAGCGTAGCTCGGTGCCCCAATATTGGTTGAGTTATTCTAGAAGTATGTTAGGCTTTTGTTTTGTAAATTTGTCAATATTCAGATAAATTTGTCAAATTCTCTATCTCCTTTCGTCACACACAAATTCAATTCAAATTTAAATTTATTTCCCCCAAAAAACTCAATCATTACAAAATTTGCAATAGTACTTTAACATTTGGTGGTGAGCCCCCCCCCCCCTACAAAATAAAGACAAACAAAAAATATCAGCAGTGAGAAAATTACCATTGGCAATTTTGTATTTCAATTTTGGTTATGGGGAGCTGGAAATGGAACTACTAATAGAGTAAGAGTGAAATATTGTATCTTGAACAGACGGCTTGTTCCATTCATGAATCGAATGTGCCATAGAAGGACAATAGCTCTTAATTGGGCTATGAATAGGCATAAATTGAATCTAGACCCTGTTGAATCTGTTCCTCATGATTCAAAAACCACCAAATTCAAGAGTTTAGAGTGTATTAGTTTCCAACTGTGCCGTGCTATGAATTTGGAATTTAGAATTTAGAAGCACACACAATACAACTTAATAAAAGGGATGCTTGATAAACATACTTAGTGCTAGAGAACGGGAATACAGAAATGACAAAAGAGACAACGAAATAGAGAGAATATATCAAGTATATTGTCGCCTTCAAAAGTTAAATACAACAGTAAATGAAACAAAAATTAAGTTGCATCATGAAAACCGAAAATGGAATTACTAAATTTAGAAAATAATCTCAGATACAGATGATCAGTAGTACACTATCTGCTTTACTTTGCCTTACTATATTGAAGTTCAAGATTGAATCATAAGAAGCTCTAAGGACTCTAATTTCAGAAACAAGAATTGAAAGTTACCCCAGATATCTCTCAGAAGTCAATCATAAATAACAATAAGTATTTAAAAGAAAGATCAACATAAAATTCAGAAAACTACTAGAACACTAAGAACACTCTTAGAAACTTTCAAAACACCATCAAAATATTATCAAATATTAATAATCCCCGATAATATCTATTATGTATCTTCATATTATGTTACTTTTATATTACTTTAGTTTATCAGAGATTGACAATGGTGTAATAACCGAAACCGGTCTTTCTAATTATCAATAAATCAGTGGTTTTTTGACAATTTCTTAGTCTTTTTCATTCAATCATATTATGAAAGCTGCAAAGACAAAAATAATATTCCTAAAGTATCACATCACAGAATTCTACATAGGAAGACTATTCAAAAAATATGTGACATCAAAACAAATTTAGAAAAAGGCTAGGATCCTTGAAACTTTAATCGATACTTTACAACTTTAAGACGAAAATATCATTTAAAAAAAATATTTATCAACAATGGACCTTTAAACATTTTATATACTAGTTCAACTCTAAGTAATTTAGTAGATTATCAAATATAAATTTGAAGTTATCTGAAATTTCCAGCTGTGTCCTTACAGAGAAAATATGGCCTCACATTTTAATGTAAAGATACAACCGAAAATCTACTATTCAAACAAAATAAAAAATTGTAATCTATTAATCCCCAAGTTCCAAATCCAAAAGTCACGATTTAACAATAAAGGATGAGTTTCATTCAGCACGTTTTAATTGATTTAATGGTTCACGTTTTACCCCTCTTTGAAAGTCTATAATCACTAAAACCCATTCTGCCACATCCGGAATTCATGGGACGTTTGTTTGATTTGGAAAAAGTTGTTACCTCGAAGCTGTTTCGTCAATTTGAATCTAAGCTCGGTGGTTGAGCCCTACACGTCCAGATGGGACAGGGACCGCAAACCCCAAGAAGGCTTGGCTTCCAGGACCGCCATCAGTCAAAGGCATCTCAGCGGCTTAAAGGCACACATTCAAGAGACATTCATGGACTCGTACATTCATCGCTGTTAGAACAAAAAAAAAAAACTTGGATAATACAAATTAACTTAACTTCAGTTATATCATAATATTTTAATATCATAACATTAATATCTTGATTTAATAAAATAGAATTTATAAGTAATCAGGGCCATGCCCTATTTACAAAGAGGTGAGTACATAGTATTCCATAATACTTAATTCACTAGTTGATTGAAAAACTTTACATAAAAAGGTCTTTCGAGTATTGTTCTTAGTTTGTTCAGTCTGTTTAAATTATATGATAGGTGTCTTCTTCCTAATCAAAATTACCGAAATACAATAATGAAATTACTAATAGAATTCATAATGATGTACTAAAAACATCAAGAAATTCAGTCATTAAAATTTAGGTTGATAGCTTCGTCTTCAGAAATAATATCTAACAAAAATATCTTAATTCCTTCTAATAGGTACTCTACATTTTTACAGAGCATACCGTTCATTTTCTCCCATCAATCATCAGTTTAAATTACAATAATTATCATCTCCCATTGCAAGAGCAACAAAAGGACCATTCTCAATTACTTTACTAATATTCATTTATTTATTTATTTATTTATTCATTTATTAGATAGAGCGAACAATACTATAGTCGGAAAAGAAAAAACAGGCTATTGCCCAAAACTTCTTCAATTTCCTGATTTTGTCACAAATCGTCCAAATAATATGTAGGTTATGTACACTTCAATTTCAACACCAAATCTTCAATCCAAACTATGAATCAGAATAAAACAAAGAATTTCAAATATTCACAAAAAAATAAATCACATAAATTTAATACTTTGATGGAAGCTTTCATCTATAATAATTTCCTTAATTATATTATAATCTATGGTGTTATTATAATTAA
Source organism: Nilaparvata lugens (assembly GCF_014356525.2). Taxonomy (NCBI): domain Eukaryota; kingdom Metazoa; phylum Arthropoda; class Insecta; order Hemiptera; family Delphacidae; genus Nilaparvata; species Nilaparvata lugens. The sequence goes on along the minus strand of NC_052504.1, from coordinate 42,791,644 downwards.
CCTACGCTACCTACGCAACCTTTAGTAGTGGTTATATTGGATGTTAATATCCATCGTAAGGCGACAAATTTGATATCCTCTCTTCTTACATAATTAAAGCATTTATCAAGGCGGAAAAAACTAAAATATGCTATGGAACAGATGGTTCCATAGCCAAAATATACTACCAAGCCTAAAGCGGGCACAAAAGACATGATTAACACAAAATTCTGAGACTACATTTTGTACTGCTTTCAACAGAGGACAGACTCAAAGTGAAGCCACTGTATGCTTGCCAGCTGTGTGATCGGCCATACTAGATTCTCGACTATAGCAACCTAAACAAAGTTAAGTGTGATTGGCGGTTACTATTTTCTAGAAAATATTCATCAGATTCTCCGCCAATGGAAAGGAATGGTACAACTACAATTTAAGATACATTCTCCCACAAAGTCACAGCTATTTTCCACATTCCTGACCAAATAAGGCATGATTGATAAATCAATCGAAAACGAATTCCTTGCCTAATGTCATGAACCAGGCTGATGCTCCAGGAAAATCGTTGATTTTCCTAGTAGTGTGCCTTCTACGCACACACTTACAACGTCGACACTACACAATGCAGAAAAGCAAAGCAGTGAAATAAATTGTTATAACAGCCTGACTTCTCATGACAATTAGCATAATCCTCATCATTCACAATTGGAACAATGAATATTGTTACACAACATTCATTCATTTCTTATAATAGTCATCTCTTCTGTAATAATTTACCAGCTAGAGACTATGTATCTCTACTTCCCAACATGAAAATATTGATAAGAAATTTACTTGTCAAACCCAATTACATCCTGTTTCATCTTCTTCATATCTTGTCAGAGTCATGCATACTCACCATAATTTGTGAAAACGGAACATCAAAGAGATAAAGCTGTTAATATTTGAAACTTCTCGGTGTCAATTGTTCGGTTTTTAATAATATTTTTGTTTGTGAAACCGAATAAGATTAGTGTGTTATTGAAACTGTATGATGAAAACTGTGTTATTGAAACTAATATTTGAAACTTCTCGGTGTCAATTTTTTGGTTTTTAATAATATTTTTGTTTGTGAAACCAAATAAGATTAGTGTTTTATTACTCCAATATTTATTGGTTCACATAATTATTGGATTTATTACAAATAATATTATCTCATACGTGAGAAATACTTTCAAGAATGAGATATTATATCAACTGGAAATTGATTTCATAGATTAGACTAGAGTTTTGTAGAATAAAAAAGTAGTATGATTTTCTCGGCAACTGAATCACTAACTTTTTCACTGCCATTTCATCGGCTACGGTACCGACAATTTTATTGATTATGAATGTCAAGAATGTCCAGGTGGATTATTGGTTGGCTGCGATGAGTGAGTGTTGTTGTGTTGTTGCAGATGTGAGGAGCCGCCACAATGGCAGGCAGTGATGCCAGCACCCCAACTCGCCGGCATAGCAGTGTCACCAACACAAGCGCAAACGCAGACTACAGCTACACTGCTCACTGGATTCATCAAACGTATGCCAAACATCCTATACAAACATTCATAGCATCCTCATGAATAAAATCAATGCGCCCCATTCCACTAGAGCTGAAAGTCTAGAGTGAATCAGACCGACATCCCAAAGACAGATTCACTTAAACTGTCAGTAGTAGTTAATAGTTTATAATTATGTTGACAATTTATGTTGATGTTTTATAATGCTGACAATCGAAATCAATTGGGCCAACATTCTAAAGACAGATTCGCTTTGGACTGTCAGAATTCATTGTATAATATATAATCAATGCTTTCCGTTATGATACAAAGCTGACAGCTCAAAGTGAATCCGAATTCACAAACTTCACCAATCTCCTGAGATGCCCATCGGCCAAAATCCAAAAGCCATTCGACAAGCTATGTTCATATTGCAAGCTAAATTATGTCTCCTCGGCTGTAATCAGAAACAGAAATCAATTTTCAGCTACTGGGTTAACAGATATTCGATACTTTGGGATGACACACTAAATAGAACAACTTGAGATTTGTGTCATGTCTGATATTCAATACTTTGATATTTTACTCTGATGAGCGTTTCTGTGGTGGTCCTGTACCAAATAATAGAGCGATAGCATCCTTTATATTATTCAGGAAATAATTTATCGGCATCTTAGCTTCAATTAGCGTACACATCAAACAAAGATTATTCATTATTACAGTAGAGTAAGAGTTTCATGATTATCAAATTGATGGTTTGATTGGTTTTATTCGAAAATAAATTTTAGCCTCTCTGACTAGCCAAAACTCTTGTTCTCTTGTATATGAAGTGGTATACGAGAAAATCTTGAAAGTAGAAGAGGAGGATGAGTGGAGCTTGAGAAGCTCTATTTGACCACTTGATGGGCAATACATTATCTATAATCTATAAAAAAAGTTCTACATTTCAACTTGTAAATGACTCAAGTTAGGGTCGAAACTAGTTGTTGAACTATTTTAATTTTGTTTTAAATAAAGGGAACTACAAGATTTTTATTAATTTGTTAAAAACTAGCCCACGTGAGTGAAGTGTTTCTATAAACTATGATATAATGAAGGAAATAATTTGCTTATGCACATATAGTACGGGATAAGAAAATCACGATTGACGCATAATCACGTTGGAACTACTGGACTGATTAACTTGAAAATTTGCAAATAGATTCTCCATTTACCAAGGATAGTTCTAGGCTTATTTTGAAGTCTTCAAAATTTCAATTGCAATTCTTCTGATATTGTCTTGTATTATTCTACTCGAAACGTTTTTAGTTGTAGCTTTCAAAGTTCGTAAATGGTTATCAAAAAAATATGACTTGCATCCTAGAATCCTTTTTGAATAGGTTTGGAATAGAGAGACGTGTGCAAACAAACCACGTGTTGCAAGCCTAATTTGTCCAATCGATAAATTAAGTTTTCTGAAAGAGCAAATTGTCGTCAGTGACATTTGCAAGCTCGTTGGTAAGCTGAATACAGTATTGGAAAACATTACTTACAATTGATTAAGAGTTTATCTAACGATCCTTCCTCAGATTGTGTGAAAAATTGAAAAGGTTTGCAATAATAGACGTAGTGTGAAGATAGAATTTAGATTATTTCTATCGTGGGTGTATTTCCACATATGTGTTATGCTAGTTTTATTGGATTGAAATAATGAAATTATCAGTATCGAGCCCACGAGAAGGTCAAGCTAACTGTAGAAGCAACTAGCTAATAGAAGACTGAAAGCTACAAAGTCGAGCACAAAGTACTTGTCATGCAGCGTTCCGATCCGACTCATGTCCTATTCTTCTGATTTATGTGGTGGTGGAACAGGTCAATGACGGACTGGTGAGGCTTGCAGCATTCAACTCCGTTATCTATTCCGCTATCATGCAGTAGTCCGCCTGTATAATAAGAGTAGGATTGGAAGGCTACATGACAAGGGTGTCCTCTGGTTTAACCTGGCTAACCTGACCGGCAAGATTTGATAACCTATTAATGATAATTGGATTCGAGTAACTAATAATTTTCATATTGTTCCGTGTTGATTTGGATAATAGACATTCTTGAAGGTTAACGTCATTGTCATCCCCCTTCAAGGATTAAGCCCAAAAGTCATTTTACTCTCATCTCTTCCTAGGCCTGCCAATACTCTGCGCTTTTCTTCTGGTTTGAAAACCATGACTGCCCTGAGATTCTCCCAATCTCCATCCTCTAAGCCTGGTGACAAATGATTTTGTCGGAGAAGGCTTAGTTGATGAAATTGTGCTAGACCCTGAGGTCTGCGGATTTTTATCTGATCAATAATGTGATCCTAATTCTAGTGGTTTGAGGGTCTTGGAATTAAAAACATAGATATGCGGTTGACTGACTGCTCTTTTAATAATGAGAATAATATAGAGAATATTACAAAATACATTTTTACATGGATAATCTAATAAGCAATCTGTCTTTAAGAGACCGAATACACATGTCTTTAAGAGACCAAATACAATCTGTCTTCAAGAGACCAAATTTACGGGGCACATCTGATATTGTAGTGGGGGTATCAAGTACTTATCTAAGATCTGTCGTCCTCGAGTCCGGTGTCCAAAGGGTGATGGATGAGGATGAAGGGTGATGGCCTCCAGGCTAGTGGCGTCAGATCGAAGATCGTCTTTCAGCCCCGCACGGCAAGGTCAGATGTCCGATATCACCGGCCATCTCGGTCGGCGAATTCGTAAGCCCTCGTTCGACAGCAAGGCATATTTACAGCACGATCCTCGAATGAGTATTCAAGAATACACACACACAAAAAAAAAACCTGCAACACAAGTAGTAGAGGGAAGATGACAGTGCGAGGCTACTTTTTTGCTCGAAATCCTTTCCCCCCCTCTCGCCACTCTCCCATCCCCTGTTCTAAAAATAAATTTTCCCTTCCCCTTGCCCAGTGATGACAAGGGAAGCTCTCTGTTCTAAAAATAGATTTACCCTTCCCCTGCTCCAGTGGCGATGAGGGGGATGAAGAGAGAGAAATTCTCTCTCTCTCTTTCTCTACATCTATTGCTATACTGACAGATTAAAGTGAATTGAGAAATTCCCTCTCTCTCTACATCTATACTGACAGATTAAAGTGAATTGAGAAATTCCCTATCACTCTACATCTATACTGACAGATTAAAGTGAATTGAGAAATTCCCTATCTCTCTCTCTCTCTTTCTCTCTCTCTCTCTCTCCTCTCTCTCTCTCTCTCTCTCTCTACATCTATTGCTATACTGACAGATTAAAGTGAATCCTTATCTCTACAATAATCTAAGTTCTATAATATCCATATTATGCTTGGTTTCCAACTGACAGTCAAGAGTTCAATCAAACTGTTTATGAATGTGTAAAAAATTGAGCTCTTTTACTGTACAAACATCCCAGTTGTAATAATCTATTGCTATACTGTCATATTAAAGTGAATTGAGAAATTCCCTATCACTCTACATCTAATGCTATACTGACAGATTAAAGTGAATCCATATCTCTACAGAGAGGTCAATGATCTAAGTTCTTTTACATTTTTTATCTGCAATATCGTACAAGCATTTCCAAAGTTCATCGGAATTTTTAACAACAGATAATGGCGAATCATTTATACAATCATAATGTAGATGTCCGCTGTCTAGTATATCGAGTAATTCGAATATCTCAGATAAAATTGGAAAGTGCACATTTTCTGTTTTTGTTAACATTAAATCAGCATCTTGACATCCTGTTGAAAATTTAATATTCTTCGCAATTGAATCAAATTTGTTAAATGAAATTCCCATCAAAAGACGAGTTGATTTTTTGAATTTTGAAAAACCATAACACTGCATGTTAACGCTCTCCCAGATGTTTGACATGTTTCTCTGTTCTATAAATTGACAACGTGCACATGCTGTACTTATTAGGAACAACAGTTGCTTGAAGGGGCTCGTGTCTCACTTGTATAGAAAGATCACACCACACACGTTGCTGTTGTCAGGTCTAGCTCTGACCGGCTACTAAACTAAAAAGTGAGTGGGATATTGGAATGAAAAATCATTTGAACACAGAAAAAGTTTATTTACACATTTCACCACAACTATTCATAATTTAATCTTCAATTTTAATTAACTTATCTATACACAAATTATGAGGACGATAATAACATAGATAGTCTCTTATGTCATTTAAATTAACCATGCTTAGAAAAATGTCTTTTAATTATTTCACCAAACTATAATTTTCACGAGTTGATTTCCTAATTGCACTTTCACACTCATCATACCAATCAATACAGTTTTTTAACCTCAATTCCAACTCGTTGTCAGCAGCCAACCACTTTCTCGGATCCATGATAAGCGAATGAACAAAACTAAGTGTAGGCTGGGACTATTATAGAGTAATTAAGTGGTCTTTCTTCATTAATTGCAGACAGACAACATGTACGTGCTTTATGCAGTCTCAATGCATGCATGCAATAAACGCACTGAATCTCTTTTCCATTGTAGAAGAATCCATAACAAGCAAAGTTTCTTTTCTGCAAATTTGTGTACATCGCAGTCATTTTCATACTTTGCATTCGATTGTTTTCACACATGAAATTATTTTTTTGATACATATTTTTAAACAACAAAGAATTATAATGTTGAGCACTGAACAAAGCACACCGTCCATCTGGTCTATTTTTATGAATGTTACACACACCATAACACCATGAACTAGTGAAAAAGCTGAAATCGGGTTTTGCAAAATCCTCTGGTATACATTGAACATTAGTATGTAATCTTCTTAAAAACTTTGCTTTCTCAGTTCCTTTTGTGAAAATTTTTTCATAACCTACAAGGTAATTACGTATTAATGAGTCAGTGTATTCTAAATCTCCATCCTCCCATTTTATTTTATGATAGTGACGTTCTAACCATGTTACATCGTTATACAATTTTGCACTCAATTCTGTCTTTGCAAATGGTGATTTGAAATGGAATACAATATAATTATTAAACTGATCAATTATGGCAAGTTCTTTCACAATAATTTGATTACAATCTTGTTTAAACCAGTGAAGATCAACTTTAGCAATTTTCGTACTTGCTTGCTTGTCCACTTCTTTCTCTTCAGCGGGCTCGTCGAATCCTCCGTCTTTCTCCCTCTCCTCCTCTTCCCATTTCTGCTCCTCCTCCACCTCCTGTGGCTTCTGGATCGGTGTGCTGCACCTTGGTTCATAATAGAAACTATCAGAATCAAGATCGCACTGGATACCAATAGACTGAGTTTGCGCTTTGTCCAAAATATCAGAACACAAAGAATAGGACATTTTAGATGTTACCTGTTCAAAGGTGAAACTGATAATGAACCAAATTTGTCAGAGAGCACACCTTATATAATATTGTACGCAGTACGCTCTATCAATAAAATTACTGAACTTCTTTCACCATGCTCATTAGAGGTGTGTACTCCATCACACGATTGCTAATTAAAACACAATAGGCGGAAGTATTTGCAGGTACTGCACTATTAAATTCCATTTCAATACGAACATCTGTCGATGATTTCAAATGACTTGCTTGGTGTGAACAGTCCACAACAACCAGCAGTGTTGAATCACAAAACGTTTTAAAGTCAATTTCTGTTCCGAGTTCACTATTGATTGAATGATTATAATACGAGGGCGTGAAATCCAAAAACATCCGGTATAATAGTTCCTTTTTACCTAGCAGATTTTCATATGGATAATACTCACTGTTCAAATATACTTTAACATTGTAAATACCACAGCTATCGAAATTAGATATTGATTTTTTAATTTTATTCTTACGATCGGTTTGAAATGCAATTATAACGTATTTTGGACTATCAAAAATCGATGTGGTGTGGACTGCCCAAGAATGGTTAAGTGAATTTTGCAAATTTGGTAATTCACAAATTTCCCAATGCCAGAAACCTAATTTCAATGGAGTGTCAGCATCGAGCAGTCTCAAAAATTTCAGTCTTACGTGATCTTCTGAAGTTATGTCGGGCATTCTCCATTGCAGTTTTGTAATTTTCACACTAACGCTTGTTCCAGTTGCGGACTCAACACAATTTAGGTCTGTTGGTGACCTTAATAAGACGAGTTCCTGTTTCAAATTTAAAATTATTCTTTGAAAATCTTCAAAAAACGGGAGGATTAATTCCAGCGGTACACAGAAAGTGAATTTATTATCTGTTAGCTCATATCCTGCTCTGTCAAAACCAGCCAAGTGATATGTGATCTTATCGAGCGTATTCTTCACTAGTATAGCTTTAATTGTGGATGTTAATCCAATCAATCTTGATTTAGAAATTTGCTGACCTGCTAATTCATATCGTATTTCATCAAAAAGGTTGCCGATTACGTTACTGCTTAATTTATAGTCTGCCGCAACTGGTGGATCAGCCGGCTCTGTTCCTGGTTTTGTACAGTTAACTGTTCCCTCAATAAATATAAATGATTTGCAAGGTAAAGAATAGACATCTAAAGAATAAATGACAATACGTGCCTCGTCAGAGTTTTTTATTTCCTGTCCCGAATAAACTGTATGAGTGTGAAATTGGAATTTGGTTATATCATTATAAAGCTGAAGGTCTGTCTCCACGTCCAGAATTTCACTAATTGCAGCTCCTCCTCCTAACATTCCACCAATCAACTATAAAACCTAACTTTTCTTATATTCTCGCACTTTTAGCCGACAAAGCACGTTTGTTTTTAGGTGTTGACGCTCTCACGTTCGTCTCTCTAATGACATTGTGTGTACACGTCTTATTTGAACGTGGATTGAAAACAAGATAACCCATTACGTTTACTTTGGTTTTTCACGTATGTGCAACCTAATTGTAATTGTATCTCCACGGAAATCAATAAACGATCCGTTCTGGTCTGTTACCTTCACATTAATAGTTTGAATTCGATGCGTATTCAAAGGTACATAAATAATCGGTGATGGTACTTCGTTTATTAAATAGCTGCTAGGAACCTTTGGCAAAAATTCGTAGATTATATGTTTTTGTTTTCCGTCAGAGAAACTACCACATGCTAAATTACACTCGAGTACAATACTACCAATGCTTACCAATGCTATGTTAACCAAATGCTGAGAATAATGCCATTTATTTGGTTGCAAAACAACATTATCAAAACCAAGTATCTTACCAATCAAATCAGTACGTGTTAAATCAATAGCTTTATCAGAATGAATTTCAATCTTCGTAGGATTTGCGTTTGCACGTATAATAAGTTTATTCTTCTTCTTCTCATCAATATTCAATTTATTCTTTAAAGATTTTATAATATCCTCAACTTCATATGCACCCATATCCAGCTCAATTAATCTATCACCATATTTGAAGCTGGAATTTGTTCCTTTGTTAACATTTGCAATACTATTGTAACTACAGAAATTAATCAATCCAATTTCCCATTCACAATTTTTATCCAATTCTATAATTTCTTGTAAATGTTTGTAGAGGTTACTTGTGTTAGATCTTAATGTAATAACAACCATCTTGTAATATGTGTGTTCACCACAAACACTTAATTACAACTGATTTGCAAGAAACAATAATGTAAGATGACCACAAAAATCACTATTTAATGGTTGCATGTGCTCTACATTATAAAATATATTTACTCCAATTTCTTTTCTCCAATTCGTATGGTGGTTGTAGATTTCCAATTGGATCAAAATACCAAACATTAGAACCGACTTTTTTATATGCAACCCAATGTGTGCCATCCTCCCTTTCCCTCGCTAAATTCACAATGGCATTCTCGTTTTTTAGATTTTTTTTGGGTAATGCATCTAGCATATACAGGGTGTCCCAGATAAGGTGTAAACCCCGGCTACCATAGATTCTACATGCAATTTGCAACAAAAAATCGATTTTTCGATATTTTTCAAGTAGGCGTACTTCCAGTCATTAAATCGTCAATATCTCAAGAACCATTGGTCTTGAGTGAATTTTAAGGACATCGTAGAAAAGAGGACAAAATTTCATATTGATTTGAGGTATAAAACATGCCAAAGTCGATTATTGAGTAGTATTTTTTAGCGGTCAAAGTTGAAAAAGAGTGATTTTTGAAGTTTTTTTGAAAACTTCAGACACATTTTTCTCGATTTTTTTCCAGGATACGAAATAATTTTTATAGCGCAAAAACTTCCTTTTTCGATAATCTTCCGAATGAGACCAAATCCAGGTGTCTAGCTCAAATCCTCAAATCAGAATTTCAGTTTAAATTCGATTTTTTAAACAAAAACGAGACTTATCTTGTTTGAGTGTGAATAATTATCTACAATTTGATAGCTGTGTGAGGGAAGCGTCTTCTGTAAAGTCTCTCCGCCTCTTTTGAGTTGTATTCACATTTTGCATATACCAATAGCATGTCTGTATACTCAATTGTGGAGAATTTCATGTTGACAACGATAATAAACACGGACACTTGATAACTTATTGAACTTGAGTAAAAAAAAGACTTAGGCCTATCATACTAATAAACTAAAAAAAAACTCAAACAAACTACACTCGAAAACAATACTCTAACTAAAATATAAACTTGGGAACAGAAAACAACAAAACTGAAATAGTGAATTGGAAAAACCAAACACTCATGAAAAAACTAGACTTAATAACTCAGGAACACAAACGAATGAACTGGGAAAACTTGACTATTGACTGGAAAGACATCATTATCGACCGACTGGAAGCACGTTACTTTTCATACAATGACTGCGAGAATTATTGTCTCTATTGTTGGGTGAGCATTAGAAAAACTTTATTCAATCAGAGCAGCTGATTGATTTTTTCTTCTCACTCAATTGAATCTCAATGGTATGAATTCAAAACAATGAAAAGATGTCTTTTGGGTGCACTTCTTGAAAATTTTCATTTTTTAACACTCTAGTTTTGAAGTTATCCTGGAAAATGTATACTCATTCGATAGTTTATAAAATGGCAAAGTTTTTTCTTTATTGGGAAAATATTGTTACTGTGAAAAAAAAAATAATGAAAAAACTGTTTGAAAAGTTTAGATTTTAACTCGACTTTGAACTTTTTTCAACTTGTATCTCAATAACAATTGCAGATACGTACTTCTAACCAGTTTCATTGAATTTCTCAGCCGAATTTCCTATAGAAAAAGTATTTTTACGCCCTCAATCACTCGACACACAGCTATCAAATTGTAGACAATTATTCACACTCAAACAAGATAAGTCTCGTTTTTGTTTAAAAAATTGAATTTAAACTGAAATTCTGATTCGAGGATTTGAGCTAGACACCTGTATTTGGTCTCATTCGAAAGATAATCAAAAAAGGAAGTTTTTGCGCTATAAAAAATATTTCATACCCTGGAAAAAAAATCGAGAAAAATGTGTCTGAAGTTTTCAAAAAAACTTCAAAAATCACTCTTTTTCAACTTTGACTGCTAAAAAATACTACTCAATAATCGACTTTGGCATGTTTTATACCTCAAATCAATGAAAAATCCTGTGAAATTTTGTCCTCTTTTCTACGATGTCCTTAAAATTCACTTAAGACCAATGGTTCTTGAGATATTGACGATTTAATGACTGGAAGTACGCCTACTTGAAAAATATCGAAAAATCTATATATCTCAAAAATGAAGGTCGATGGGAAAAAATTTTACAAAACATTTTTGGTTGCAAATTGCATGTAAAATCTATGGTAGCCGGGGTTTACACCTTATCTGGGACACCCTGTATATACCTCTTAGCCGAATCTGAAATAATTTTGACCAATCAATCAAATCATAATTACTCAATTCTCCTTCAATATTCATGTCTTCTTCTTCTTCTTCCTACTCTTCTTTGTTGTTCTACGTTTCTTAACTTGTTTTTGGGGGAATAAACTCACTCCATATGATGATGGTGGTGGTAAAGAGGGTGGGATTAAAACTCTCCCCCCACTAGTTATTTGAGGAAAAGGCTTCAAAAAATACCCTTTTACTGCAATATGCTTTTTCAACTGAGCTATAGCTTTGCGTCTAATATCATTACTATAACTTCTCCTCTCATTCTTCCTCTTCTTCTTCTTTCTCAAGGACCCACCAAACGCTGCTTTAGCTTTTATGATGTTTGTAACAAGATAGCTAAGTGCTTTCTCGGCAAGGGGTGTTTGTGGATTTTTGAATATGTCCCACGCTGCGTTCGCTAGAGCCCTGTCAGCTACCACTCGAGTTTTATTATCGCTATTTTGTGTATATGCTATATCATATACCTTACAGGCTCTATCTAATGAATTTATACCTTGATCACCTCTCTTTAACCTTTCATTAACCTTTGTGCCAGGGCCACACCACTAGTATCCGGGAATGTCAATTTCATCTTGATGATTGTCAATTAGCTTATTTAGAATAGTTGATGTGACATTACCTGCCAAACCTGACACACCCTTAAAAACTTTTGCCGCTGAACTCAAGATTCCTCTACCTCGTTTCCTCAAACTTTGCTTTCTCCTACATACCATTTTCTTACCTTTCAACTCAATGGTTGAACATTAACTGAGGTTAATTAATTAATTAATCATTACACCAACTTAATCAAAAGAAAATTGAATTGGTTTAATTTTCAATCGAGTTGGAAATGAATTCACGCCATGTATCAGATTGCTATGTGCTTATAACATTGCTCGAATGATAAGAGTATTATTTCAAATAACAAATCTGAAAAGGTGAATGCAATTTGAAAGGGGGAAATGATGTCATCGCGCCCACTCATATCTGTAGGAACACGTGCCAAAACAGATGTGGGAGGGAGCGATGCATCAACTCACCAAACCCGCTTGGCTGTATGTGTGTGTGTGTCTGTGTGTGTGTAGTAGCAAAGGCATTTGCCTCTGAGCATGCTCGCAACAAACTATAAAAGGGGAGCTCAGCTTCACTACTTATCATTCACAACAGAGTGTAAGCAGGTGAAAGGTGAACCATTCTTCTGTGTTTCTACTATTCATTGTGAACTTATCAACAACAACAGGTAAGAATTGAAAACAATTTTTTTATCAAATATGTACACAATTTATTCACTACTAATACTACTTTCACACATACATCTATACAATTCGTAACACATAAGTCGACGAATTGTATAGATATAAAAATTGTTAATGCTTAACAATTTTTATATCGGTCCAATTCCCCGACTTATGTGATACTATCATTACAAAATTTTTACAACTTTTATTAAATTGTTCTTTTTTTTCCGTGGTAATGCAGGAAGCAAATCGTTGTGGTAAATATACCTCACACACAGATTTGCTTGCTGCATTGCTAATTTTTAAAATAACTCGTCGTCCATGTATATTCGTATGCTCCCTCGCGCTGATAAAGGGGTAGGGAGCATCCTCCTTCAACTCTCTCAGTGGCACCCAGGGTTTGGCTACAGGCTGATTGATGAGTTGGACAAAGTCCAACTCATCCTCCTCCATCCCCCGCACCTTCTTCATCAGTGGGGCAAGTGACAAGGCGTGCTCCATTCCAGCTCGTTTCTGTTGAAAAATATTTGATTAGTGTCTTATTTGTTTCAGATTATCATCAAATCAGATTCGTCAAATCATACTAGAGAACTTGATCAATAGATTCACTACACAATCTCAAAGTGAGTAATAATTCATACATGAGCAATTACTTTAAAAAATAATATCTCATAATTCCATCTCTAATCAGTTCAAATAATATTTCCTTGCTATCAAATAATTTATGCATGATCGATTACTTTGAACAATAATATCTCGTAATTCAATTTCTAATCAGTTCAATTAATATTTCCTTGCTATCAAATAATTGATGCATGATCAATTACTTTAAACAATAATATCTCGTAATTCAATTTCTAATCAGTTCAAATAATATTTCCTTGCTATCAAATAATTTATGCATGATTGATTACTTTGAACACTAATATCTCGTAATTCAATTTCTAATCAGTTCAAATAATATTTCCTTGCTATCAAATAATTTATGCATGATCGATTACTTTAAACACTAATATCTCATAATTCCATCTCTAATCAGTTCAAATAATATTTCCTTGCTAACAAATAATAATAATCAAAGGCTTGTATGTGTACAGATTTTTTCCACGATCGATTGTTAAAAAAAAAATCTGTACACATACAAGATAATAATATTTGTTGAAACTAACCTTTGTTTGTGAGTAGATTGTTTCCTCGTCCTCTTCCCCACTAACCTCTGACTCCTCAAACACCAACCTCCTCTTCCCCTGCTTCTGCTTGATCTTGTTGGATAGAGTAGTTAGCACCGCTCGCCGCGGTGCCCAGGTAGCAGGTGGATCCATGCGTTGAAGCGGACTGTCTCCCAGCACGATCTCGCCTGGCGACGGTGGTTCCACAGTGAGCGGAGAAGGAGCGGGTGCAGTAGCGGACGACTTGGCAGCGAGGGCAGCTTTCTGTTGCCAGTAGTTGAGGATACGCTGATGGGCTGGTGGGCTATCTGGGAGGATGAATGATGATGATGATGATGGAGAACTCATCTCATACGATAGTGGAGTACACTCAAATCTGACTCTGATGTAAATGACAATTTTCCTCTCATTACTTCTGTTTATATACCATGCGTATCTCTCTCTGTTCCAGACTCGTGCAAGTGAGGGCGAGGCATGGTACAAGGCGAAAAAAATTCAAATTTCTCCCCTAGGCACGGAGCAACACGTGCTCCCACATTGTTATCAACATCATTCAGATTTGTAAGTATTCTCTCCTATCATAAAAAACTGTTACAATCACTCAAACATTCTATATTTTCGAATAGCATCCTCGTGCAAGCCACACGTGTTAGAAGATGAAAAAAAAAATTCTCCTCTAGAACTCAGCATGGGGCAGTGTCTGCTGAGTGACAGCCACACCTGCTAGAAGGTGAAAAAAAAAATTCTCCTCTACGTCTCAGCATGGGGCTCACTCAAACATTCTATATTTTTGAATACCATCCCGCCTCTCGTGATGCTTATTGATTTCTAATATTATCAGTTATTGAATATTTCATTGTTTTCACAGCATTTTCTCACCTCACAACTTGGGTTCCGAGCTCATAACCAGTTGAGCTCTCATCGAGGCAACATACCTGAGAGGTTAACGGCCAATCCGAAAAGGAAGCATAGCTGCTATCTATACCTGCATCTATAGCCGAGGAGATACCTGTCACTCACGCAGCATCAACCAACACATGTAAGTACATTTTTACTTTGATTTTATCCTCTGAGGAGAGTCGGAGGAGAGGAAAATTGTCATCGGAGGACAATTTTTGTCCTTGGAGGGGAGGATTTTTGTCCTCGGAGGACAAAAAACCTTCTACAGCATACTGCATGCATGCGATTTTAGCTCATCTTTACGATGTGGTTTATCTGGATGATCTTCTCCTTCCCCTTCTTTCTCGCACTCTTCATATAAACAAAACGGTAAATGTATTACTTTTTCAAATGGATTTTCGATAAATTATTTACAATAGACACATTGCAGATAGTGATTTTTATGTAAGAAATAACCATTTCTTGCAAAATAGTCTGCTTTATCAGATAATGATTTACAATAGTCACAATGTAGATGACGATGATGATTTTCAATATACTCTCCTCAAACAGATGAATCTTCTACACAATTAAAAGTTAAATATCTTTCTTCATATTGGCGTAGAATATTATTATCGAAATTCTCCTCTTCAATTGTTATATTATCTTTCCTTCTTTGCTGGTATGTCACTTTCTTCCCATTTTCCCAAATGAATTGAACAAAATACATAGCGCACAATGTCTGGCACACATGCGAATAGAAATCCCTCTTTCGCCATGTTCTCCGCCGACAAATGCTGAGAAGATTTTGTCCATCTTTTATCAAAAGTTAATAATCTTAATCTTTCATGCAACATTATGTGATCTTGAGATATCATTTTCACACAGCCTTCTTCTACCAATGCCAATTCACAACTGATTTAAAAACATGCAGTTGTACTCTATCACTCTAATTCTATATCATGCTGATCGTTATTCTTTCGTTTTTCAGAATCTGACATCACCATCATCATCATGCCAAGGGAACGAAGAGTACATGGCGTGAATTCCAGCGCGGTTCACCATCGTATAACCATTGAGGATCCTGAACAAATCAGCATTGAGAACGTGCTCGAGAGATCAAATGGCGCATTTTCGACATAATCAGAGAGCACGCGGCATGGCATGATGGCAATGTAAAATGGTTCATTGTCTTGAATGTTTTATTGTATTAATTAGTGGTGATGGATGATGAGGTTAGCAAGACTGTCTCATCTCTCATGAATCTTCATAGTTACTCCTACATAGCGCTAAACGTGCTTGAGTATTATGAAGATTTTAATGATCATTTCATGTTGGACATAAGAAAAATCCTGTCATCTTTTGACAACTTTGTTCAACATGGCAGCGGTTGGGTTTTGAAGAAAATTGACTCACTGGATGTGAACGTGATTAAATTTAATCCAATATTCACATCCAGTTTCATTCAAACACAGCAGTTTCTTAAAAACAAAAATTGTATTATAAATGTCAAAAATCTGTCTGACGAAAAATGCTTTTTATGGTCAGTCCTCGCGTATTTCTATCAGAAACCAAGGAACTCACGCTTGACTGTAAAGTATTTGAGCAAGTTTGCTCACACACTTAGTATGCAAGGTGTAAATTTTCTGGTGACGACACACAATATTAAGAAATTTGAAATACTGAATCAGGATATTGCAATTCACGTCATCGCGTATGACAACAAAAAGTTTTTCCCCTACCGCACTAGCATTTTCCGCACTCGTAAGCACCAAATTAATTTTTAATGCTGAAAGCCGATGCAGGAAAAACGCATTTCTGTTTAATTAATACCGCGAACGGGAAAAACGGATTATCGCGTCTTCTCTCTCACCTTTCAAAACACGACAGTCAAGTACACATTTGTAATTTCTGTTTTCATAGATTTACATTGAACAAATCTAAAAATTATGATGGTAAAGCAAATTTGATGAAACATGAACAGCTTTGTTCCAAGTTTGAATCACAGCGTGTTTCATATCCTAAACGCGGAGAGACAATTAAATTTAAGAAACTAGGCACCATGTTGAAGAAAGAGTATACCATTTACGCGGATTTAGAAACTTACGTTGTTAATATCAATAATAATGTTGATGATGATGAATCCGATTTGGATGAAATCACTCATAGCTATACAAAGAAAACAGCATGACATATTCCCTGCAGGTATTGTTTTATTGTTATTGATGTGAACGGGGAAATTGCTTACGGATCTGTACTCCATAGATCGAGTAGTTTAGATAAAAAAATCATGGAGAAATTTCTTCAGGAAATTACAGATCTCGGCGACATTTTGTATGAGGATATGAAACGTGAAATTCCGATGCAACTTTTATCCGAAAGTCAAGAGCACAAATTTCAAAATTCGGTAAACTGTGGGCTTTGCATCAAACAGTTCTTAGACACCAATATTAAATGTCGTCACCATGCACATGAAACCGGAAATTACCTATGTGCGGCGCACGTTTCTTGTAATTTATCGGCTCGTACTCCGGAGTACATTTTGTGTTATTTTCACAATTTCTCCGGGTTTGATTCACATTTCATTCTGAAAGCGCTCGGTGAATGCAAAAAAGAAATTTCCTGCATCGCAAATACGTCAGAGAGATTTTTGACACTTTCAGTAGGCAAAATTAAATTTTTAGATTCCTACAAGTTTATGAACGAATCCTTGGAAGTATTGGTGCGTAATTTGGTAGAAAGTACAGACATGGAAAAGAAGTTTGGACATTTATTTTCAGTGTTTCATGACCCGCCGCGCGAACACAGACAACTCTTGTTGAAAAAAGGAATATATCCTTACTCATACATGAGTTGTCCCGAAAAATTCGCGGAAACATCACTTCCTCCCATCGAATGTTTTCATAATGATTTAACTGATACACCTCTGTCTCGCGAAGTATATGAGCATGCGCAAAGAGTGTTTCAAGCTGAAATCGCTTGGTGAATATCATGATTTCTATTTATGTTTGGATGTGATGCTATTAGCAGAGGTTTTTGAATCTATGAGGTCTACGCTTTTTAGCTCATACGCCCTTGATGTCACTCATTTTGTTTCCCTCGCACACTTCACCTGGAATTGCATGTTGAAACATACTAGAGTTGAACTAGAGTTGATTACACATCCTGACATGCATCTCATGTTTGAGGCGGGGATGAGGGGCGGTGTCTCATTTATCGGTAAACGTTATTGTGAGGTGAATAACAAACATCTACCTGAGACATACGACCCCTCAAAACCGAGTAATTATCTTCTTTATATCAATGCAAACAGTTTATACTCGGAAGCTATAAGCCGAAACTTACCTGTTGGAAATTTCAAATTCCTCACAGAGGAAGAAATTTCCAAGCTTGATTTCACGAATTTGGACAGCAATTCAGAAACTGGAAATGTAATAGAATGTGATCTCAAGTATCTTAAAGAGTTACATGATAAGCATGCCAGCTTCCCACTCGCGCCTCTCCACCAAACACCTCCACACGAATTGCTGTCAAACTATCAAACAAATGAGAATGGTCAAACTGGAACCAAAAAGCTCATGAACACACTTTTTGACCGTGAAAAGTACATTGTCCACTACCTCAATTTAAAACTCCACCTTCAGCTTGGTTTGCAATTAATGAAAGTACATCGCGTAATTAGCTTTTCCCAATCTCCCTGGTTGAAAAGCTACATCGACTTCAATATCCACAATAGACAGAACGCGAAAAATAAATTTGAAATATCCTTCTTTAAGGCCTGTTGTAATCTTATCTTTGGAAAAACTATACAATCAGTTCGCAAGCATATCAATGTTAAAATTATCACGGATTAAAAATGGTTAGATAAGTACATTTCAAATCTGTTATGCAAACGCTGGCAAATAATTAGTCCGAACGTGATCACGGTTTTCTCTCGTAAGTTGGAACTAAAAATGAACAAGCCTGTCTATTCCGGGTTTTCCGTACTGGAGTTGAGTAAATTCCATATGTAAGATTTTTTCTATTGTAAATTACAAAAAATTATACCGTGGGATCGCGTAGAACTCTGTATGACCGATACCGATAGTTTTCTTTTAAATGTAAAAGTGGAGGACGTGTATCAGTTGATTAAAGAAAATTTGAACCTTTTTGACACTAGTAACTATCCTCCTTACCACCCCTGCTTTTCCATGGAGAAAATAAAGTTGTAGGAAAGTTCAAGGATGAGACAGCCTCAAAACCCATCCATAAATTTATAGGGCTTCGATCTAAACTTTACTCATATTTAGTATGTAATGAGAATGAAGAACCTGTAAATAAATGTGTAGCAAAGGGTGTACAGACCGGAGTGAAATGTAGAAAACTTAATTTTAATTTATATAAGAAATCATTGATTGAACGTTGTGAACACATTGAAAAATTCAATATGATGAGGTCCTATAATCACACCATGTATCAGATTGAATGTGCAAAAATCTGTTTGAGTCCATATGACGATAAGAGATACATTGCAGAGAACGGTGTGGACACTTTGCCTTTTGGACATTATAGAGTGCCGACAACGCTCTGAACTGATTGCTCAGTATGTCCCGCAACGATCATCCATCACCACTAATTTTGATTTCGTGATGTAAATATGAATATTATTAGATCTAAGATAGCGTTAGAACTTCATAGCATACCACGTGTCAACTATCCCACTCGCAAATATGAGTTGAAAAGTGAAAAAGACTTGCTTCAAGCCGATCTCATTGAGATGAGCAGTTTATCACGTTTTAATAAAGGTTATAGGTATATCTTAGCTGTTATTAATTGTTTTTCAAAATTTGCATATTGTGTACCATTAAAAGACAAGTCAAGTCAATCTGTATTTGATGCACTCAAACCAATTATTTCTAAAAATAAGGGAGTTAAGTTGTTTCAATCAGATCAGGGAACAGAATTCTTTAATTCAAAAGTTAAAGCGCTATTAGATAGATACAGTGTTAAACATTACCATGTTTTTAGCGATAAGAAAGCTTCCATAGTTGAAAGGTTTAATAGAACAATTGAAGCAAAAATTTATAGATATTTAACTGAATGTGGAACCAAAAACTGGATATCGCAACTAGACAGTTTGGTTTGTGATTATAATGCAACAATGCACACTTCAATTAGAATGAAACCTAAAGATGTGAGGAAAAAAGATCGTAATCGTGTTTTAATGTCTTTGAATTCTGCATTCAATAGATGATATAAATTAAAAATTCAAAACCAAAATTTAAGCTAGGAGATGTTGTACGAATCTCGAAGAAAAGGGGTTTTTTCGATAAATCTTATAACGTAAATTGGAGCACAGAGTATTTTGTGATTCATTCTATATTCCCTTCTCAACCTGTAACGTACAGCTTGCGAGATCTAAACGGAGAAGTAATTAGTGGTAGGTTTTACGGAGAAGAAATTAAAAAAACACAATTAAACAAATCGGAGAGACAAGTATATCTGATTGAAAAAATATTAAAGCATGACAAAAAAGGATTGCTTGTTAAATGGATTGGATTTTCAACACCTAGTTATATTAGTAGAAGTCAACTATTAGATGAAAGATAATCTATTGTAATATCATATTGTAATACATTCTATTCAGTGTAAATATGACGAAGATTTGGTGTAAATATAATACGTCTTTATCAAAAAATGCTTCTCAGTTTCATTTCATTTTGTAGTTTCATTTTCGTAATTTGCTTTCGCTAAGGCATAGATAAGGAGGGGCCAGATGCATTCTCGTAAAGAGGGTGCGGGAGAGAGAGGGAACGATATATTGAAGTGAGAAACTTCTATCAGTTTGCTAGTGACAGCGAGCACATGTCGACTGCATTCCGATGTCATAAGCCATACACACTCAGACACCCATGTGGTGGGTGGCACACACCCTCCCCCTTGATAACTTATGAAAAATGATTAGTTCCTTATCAGATTACATGCTGTACACGTGTCTAACATGAGTAATATCCCGATAGTGAATTTCGACAATATTATAAGACAGAAAGAAATCCCAACATGGTGCAAAAATGGTAAGTTGTTACCTCATAATGCAAGGATCCTTATAATAGGCTCTTCAGGCTGTGGTAAGACCAATTTGCTATTTAATTCAATTTTTTCAAAGAATGGGTTGAGATTTAAAACTATATACTTGCATACGAAGAGCGAGTATCAAGATAAGTACTTGTTTTTGAGAAAAGTCTTTTCAAAAATGAAGGATATTGAATTTCATATAAACAACAATTCTGAATCTATACCACATCCAAACAAAATATCAGAATATTCTTTAGTTATATTTGACGATTTACAACTTAATCATGTACCTCAAATAAGAGAATATTATTTACTATGGGCCGACATCGTAATATTGACACGGCATATTTAATTCAGAGTTATGGAGCAACACAGAAACATCTCACTAGGGACAATGCAAATATGATTATAATCTTCAAGATAGATTTATTGAGTCTCAAATTAATTCACAGAGATCATGTTGGAGGAGATATTTCTTATAAAGATTTCAGTAAACATTGCCATAAAGTTTGGAATCGTAAACCTCATAATTTTGTAACTATTATGACCGAGTGTGGAATTAATAGCGGCAAGTACCGAGATTCGCTCGATACGTTTCTTACCATTCAGTAGAGATTAATTCTTTGTACAGTCATGTTGTCTAAAACACGCAGCAGAAAACTGAATAGAAAGAACGTTGATTCAATCAATAAGATTAAGAAATTGAGAAAAGTAATCAGCGACAAGCATAAAAGCTTACTTAATTTTGAAAAACGATCGGAGGAATACAATAGGAAAACACTCTCACCGTTGATAGAGACCATAATTGAACTGGGAGAAAACAAATCTAGTTTCTACTCTAATCATGGTGTAAAACCAAAAAAGGAAGAAGTAAAAGAGGAAGAAGAGAGTATGGAGATTGATGATGAGGAGTCGAGTTATGATAAAAGCTATGGGAGTTCAACAGGGAATCTTTCAAGCTCAACTAAATTTGAAAACAGTTTACTTGGTTCTAGTAAAAACGATGAGCTGCTGTCACAATACCTAAAAACGTTTCATGCGGAAAAATTGAATAATTCAATTAGTTATGGAATTTCATACAATTCTAAAGATGATGTGTATTATATTGGAAATCAGCAAGTAATATTCAATAACGGTTATATAGATATTTATAATGAAAGATTTCGTTTAACACATGGTCTACTTGAGTTATTATTCAGTTCAAGACCAAATTCGAATCTTTATAATCAGAGAGATCTGGATAAGTATAAAAAACTCTTAACACTTACAGGCATACATTTAGATCCAAGAGGGTATGTTAAATGAAATCAGGGAATTAAATCACAAATGATTCAGAAGTTATTTCCCAGTAAAAAAATTAGTGAAAAGAAGGGATGGGGTTTATTGAAATTTGCAAAAAATAATTCTCATGATAGAATTTATCAATAATTCGATAATTTTGACAAATTAGTGGAAAGATTAAATTTACTCTACTCCTCAAAAGCTTCTGGCAACACTGGACATGATGTTGATATTGCGTCTATAATTGAAGAGCTAAAAGAAGCAAAACTAATTGTTTAGTGTTACGATGACTTTGCATCGAATTGGTCGGATTGATACACCTAGTAGTGCTAATCTTACGTGCGATATTGACTCAATAACACAGAAAATAATCAAATCGATAAATCAGCAAGGAATCAGCGAAGCTGTGAAATTTTATTTAGATTCACAAATAACCAAACTCGTTTTGGAAAATACTAAGAATATCGGTGTGAGCATAATTGAAAGAGAACATATTCTAAGTACATTACAAAATTTTAGTGCCAATATTGATAAAGCTATTGCAGAGAGAACTCTAACTTTAGAATCTGCTCTAGGAGAAGTGAAAACATTAACAGACAGCTTTTCATGCCAGTTGGACAGTATTAACAACGATAAAGTTGATAAAGGTTATTTAGATGAGAAATTAAAAGCCATATCAGATAAAATTAAGAATTTGGAGGTGTTGGACAGAAACTACCTCAATACTAAATTAAAACAGCTTAGTACAGAAATTTTTACTAAAGTAAATGAAACACATCCATCGTCAATTGATAAGCAATATTTAGAATCTACTTTGCAGAAATTGACTAGTTCTTCATTAACAAAGGAAGAGTTTGAAAAACAATTATCTGAAATGGCAAGTGCAATAAAAGCTAATATTATGGATGGTATTGAACAATTCATTACAAAAGATGCTATTGCTATTCTGATTAATCAAATTGCAGACAAGTATGCAACTAAAAATGATATAGGAGATTTTATTAAGAAAAACGAGATGGAAGTTGCTGTGAAAAGTGTTCGTGATGAAATAGCTGAGACAATTAAAAATTCGGAAGAGGGGTCTGTTATGAGACTGCAATGTTTGGCTGCATTCATAGATTATCTTAATTTATTCATCCATAAGATAGCTTACGATATTGTGAGTGGATACGCACACGTCAGCTCTAATATGAATTGGATAGAAGCTAAGCAACATAACCCTTCCGAAAATCAGGTTGCCGAAATTATAACTACAAAATGGGTTTAGCCCAGTATAAAGGGTTTGTATTGTCTCCAAAAACATAAAATCTTGTGAAAGGATAACACTTGGCATATGAGAGAGAGAAATTTGAAGCACAGTGAACTTTAACGGTTTTCTTCCTAACACATGCCGCTTCAAGATGATAAATCAGACTATACATTATTTCATGTGTCTATGATTGAATGTAACAGTTTTTTCGATGCAGGAGTTATATGAACTCACTCTTATCTATAGAATTTGGGAAGGGGAAACATTCACCTCACAGGGAGCAGCGTAGCACACGTGTCATTTCTCTGGAGAAACATTCAACAAGGGAAAGCGTAGCACACGCGCGCGCGCATGTGTCACTTCAGTCTAAACAGTCGAGGCGACAAGTTCACATGATGTCTAACTATTTTGATTGGAGAAGTTTCAATGAGCTCTCTGTACAAGCAAATCCACTGGCCGATTGGGGTTTTGAATTTTATTCTTATGATTGGTTTGTAGTAACGAAGGTGACATTTGCCAATAATGGCGAAATTCACCTTAAAATTATCGATATTGATAGTGAAGGTGACTTTAAACACACTATTAAGTTGCCGAAAGAATATTCAGTGGTTTTGAATGAGGATAACATCTGAAGTTTTAATTCTCGTTCATGGGAATTGAATGCGAGCGGGAATCATATATTCTTAAGACAGTTTCATGGTAACTATAGGCGTTGAGTATTAGGATAGCCCGCCCCCGAGTGAAATAGGTCTGTGAATATGTAAGTATTTTTAGATATGCTAGCTCATTCCAATTATACTTACATATTGTCGGAGAAAACACTTTAACAATAACGACTGGGATGTTTGTACAGCAAAAGAGCTCAATTTTTCACACATTCATAAACAGTTTGATTGAACTCTTGACTGTCAGTTGGAAACCAAACATAATATGGATATTATAGAACTTAGATTATTGTAGAGATAAGGATTCACTTTAATATGACAGTATAGCAATGGATCATTAAGCAATAGATGTGGAGAGAGAGAGAGAGAGAGAGAGAGAGAGAGATAGGGAATTTCTCAATTCACTTTAATCTGTCAGTATAGATATAGTGAGTGATAGGGAATTTCTCAATTCACTTTAATCTGTCAGTATAGATGTAGAGAGAGAGGGAATTTCTCAATTCACTTTAATCTGTCAGTATAGCATTAGATGTAGAGAGAGAGAGAGAATTTCTCAATTCACTTTAATCTGTCAGTATAGATGTAGAGAGGGAATTTTTCCCCACAAAGGGAAATTATTTTTTCCCTCACTTTCTTCATCCCCCTCATCTATACTGGAGCAGGGGAAGGGTAAATCTATTTTGAGAGAGAGTGAGAGAGAGATATCTCTTTCTCTCTCTTCATCCCCCTCATCTCCACTGGAGCAGGGGAAGGGAAAATCTATTTTGAGAGAGGGTGAGAGAGAGATATCTCTTTCTCTCTTTATCTCCACTGGAGCAGGGGAAGGGTAAATCTATTTTTAGAGAGAGTGAGAGAGAGAGATATCTCTTTCTCTCTCTTCATCCCCCTCATCACCACTGGAGCAGGGGAAGTGTAAATCTATTTTTAGAACAGAGAGCCCCCCTCGTCTTCACTGGGCAAGGGGAAGGGAAAATCTATTTTTAGAACAGGGGTTGGGAGAGGGGGGAGAGGGGGGAGGGGGATTTCGAGCAAAAAAGTGGCCTCACACTGTCATCTTCCCTCTACTACAAGTCACAACTACTTAGTAATGCTAGAATAAATAACATACTAAATATTGTATTGAATGATTTTCAAGAAATCATCTAATGAATACAATACATACAATTTACATAAATATTATAGGTTTTAATTGTAGAATTTGAAATCTATAATGAATGGGATTATGAAAAGAAATTACTAGTTAAAAGAATGATGAACAGTTACAGAGTTGCAGTTGATGTACAACCAGTGAGTATTTCAAACTTTACTCACAATTACAAAAGGTCAGAGATATAAATGACTGTACTAATAAAATAAACAATAGGAAGATACTCCATTTAGTATACATCTCAGATGTAAGACTACAAAATTGAGTTATAAAATATTTGAAAACGAAGAATTGTTAAATCAGGGGTTGTTACCTGTAATATCAAAATTATTTAAATAAAGACAATACAACAATACTAGAAAATATTCATTACTCACCCTTAAATGGGTTTTCGACTGTTACTAATCCATAGCCTACAATAATAATAAAGTGAGTCAAAACGTTCAGTCAATCGCTCTGAATTAAATAAAATACTTCATAAATAAGTTATAGAAGAAAAGATAAGAGATTAAAACTGATGGAATACATGATTCCCGATTATATAATTCTAGTCTCCAGGAGAGAACGAAAAACAAGATGAATATGTCATAATTAAATCAGCTCAGAAAATAATGTCTGTACTCTACAGAATCTAAAATCGGTCTCCTGTTCAGGTCTCCAAGTTGACCAAATCAGGCTCAAAAATAGGTATCAGGGCTGGCAATATTATGCATTAAAAAATACCAAATTACAAAGGACGTGGTGGGGACGACAATAATTTCCCTCAATCAAAGTAGAAGACTCAGCAATAGAATGGACGTTCAACTGATTTTTTATGATGATTTTGCATCTACAACAATTCTAAGTACTCTAGGAAAACGTTGGAAAACAATAGAGGAAATATTAGAATTTAATTACATAATGCGCAGAATGACATCATGAAACTACCCCGATACCGTGAGAAAATCACAACGTTAATCCAGCACTCTTATAAAATTTTATCTTGAAGAAGTTATAATTAAAAAAAAAAATAAAAAATCTTGGCACACCTCTCAATGTAGTTTTTTCAATTTTGTAGATGTTCTATAGCAGGGGCTCCCAAGCTTTACTGTACCAGGCCCCACTCTGGTTATTTGGAGACCCTCCACGCCCCTACACATATCAGCTTTCCATTTTGCAATACCTTATTTCCACGGTGCTGTACATACCAACTCCTACTTATACAAGTATGTGCCTACTTGATACGGTGAGTAGGTTGGTTTTTTGTTCACTGTTGAATGCAGAAACGCAGATTGGAAAGATTCGATAATTGCACGTATGATGAAAACGAACTCTGTTGAAACTTATTGAAACTTTTTTGATACAAAAACAATCATGAAAACTTAGAAAGACTTTATTTAGAAGTTCTGAGGAAATTATGTTTGTATTTTTTTTATTTATTTCATTTGGGTATCACGCCCCTTATGGACTTTCTCCACGCCCCCCAGGTTGTTCTACAACCTTGTTGGGTGTGGAAAATATATTTGGATCTCTTTGTATTTCGACGTTACTGAGTCTGTCTTCTCTAGTGTACTTCACTGATCTCAGAGATCGCATTTCCGCGATTTGCATCCTGCTACAACCACTACTTTTAGAAACTCCTGCTTCAGAATCATGCGAAAGTCAGCCATGATCGATGCATTAGAAAATGAGGCTGGTTCAAGCAATGGCTGTGCCACTGGATCTTTTTAAGGTTGTACCACTTTTCAGTGGTGCCGGAATTCCGCATCACCTTACAAGAGACCATATTAATTTTACATGGAATCTATATATTTTTTTTTAATTTGATTCACTTTGTTGTGAATAAGGTATATGTGTTTTTCATATTTCTCTTTTAAGCTGTAGTTCCCTTTTTCAGTCCCTCATTGATTAATTCAGAGATGTTGTGAATAATATGAGAAGAAAACCTGCTGGCAAGTTCAAATCATGAAATATGCGCGAAAATCAAAAAAGAAACCTCGAAATTCTCGATAATGAGGCAGAGCTCTCGCGATTTTTAGAGACATGCTGCTTCTGGTAGTTGATAGAGCTCCAGAACTACTATGATTAAGTAAACTTGAACAAAATCATTCGAGCCGTTTTTATACTAGTAGTTCTGTTAACAGTAGACCTTACGCAGTTTTCTCATCCACAAGTATCTGATGTCACCTGTTCTAGTTGATTCAGTTAAATCATAATTCACTCTTAAAAACTGTTGATTGTTTCCTCACATATCAAAAACTCACTCATGCTAATAAACTCAGTTCACGTTTGAATTTGTATCCCATATGGTAATATTCATCCAGTTCCGTGATAATCTTTCCATCTGATAAAAATATTCCTCAACTATTTTAAAATTAATTTTCTTCAATCAAGAATATTATAATTTCTCCAGCATTATTCAGTTCATTTAAACATTTTTCATTTTATTTTGATCACCTATCAAATTTGCTTTTCAAATGTGAGAATATTGATACTGGTGGGCTCGCATCATAAAAAATAATGTTTTTGGACTCAGGGGACCTTGAAACTTGAGAACTTGAAATTAGGGTAACTTTTTTTTTTTGGAAAGCAATACTTTCCTTACCTATAGTAATAGGGCAAGGAAAGTAAAAATTTTGAAACCCTACCTTATAGAAGTTGACAGGGCCAGACATCTGTGTAATGCATGCAATGAATAATCCACTTGTCTGCTGATTGATTATGAATAATAATTCTATTGTCTGATTAATCCTATCTTCAAAGTAGATTATATATAGTGATAGCAGAGTATGGAGGAATTCCTTTTCTTTTCTTATTATCCTTATGCAGAATTTCAAAAAACCTTGGTATACATCGACGTGCAGTTGAAAAAGGAATATTCCTGTCAAATCTCATCGTATTCTATCAACGCGTTTGGCCGTAATCGTGTTACATACAGACAGACAAAAGAAAATCCCGAGTTGAAACATAGACCTCACTTCGTTCAGCCAGAAATCATGAAAAATGTGGGTTTCTCATTATTAACCTTTTTCTCAGTCAGCTGGAATCGCATATGGTCAAAAATTTTAGTGTCGCGTCCTTGTTTCTTATGTACACAAATCAGCAAATTGGGGCACCTTCGTGATTTTGTGAAAGCAACACTTTCCTTACCTATGATAGTAGGAAAAGGAGAGTAAAAACCTCATGTTCAAGTGATCTATGATAGGAAATATCCAGGTTGATCAGTGATGGGAGTAATCACTCAATCTATAGAAATCTATTCCATTCTGAATGGAGAGAGAATCTTTGCTACTTCCATTGTCGAGTAAACACATTTTAATAAAATGTAAAAGCCACTTCATGAAAAAATCTTGAGTATTTGAAGCGAAGCTTGTAGCACGTGAATTTAAAATCTTCTCTTCAACTATATGATATCATCTCCAATCATACACTAATATCCACTGTATACTACTGTAATAATATATGGTGAGTATTGAGAAGTTTGAATTGTAGTTTTTGTGCCTTTCTTTCAGATTGTTGAACTGATCAGAATTGAATTTAATTTTTCCAATATGAACTGTAGTGAAGCTTGTTTTTGATTGTTAAAGAATTTATTCATGCACAAAGTAAGCACCTAAATTTTGTGTTGCCATAAAAGATTTGCTAACTTGCTTCTTATCCATCCAAATTATTGCAGTCTTCTAGCATTTCCATAGTACTGGCTTGGATTTCATAATGAAATTAATACAAACTTATTTAGAAATGTATTTGAATCGTGCGACCCCACGACGTTTTATCCTGAAATTAGGCCGGGCGCTTCACGTGTTCTCTTGAAAGTTGGAAAATTTGAGTGGGAGAGCAGCAGTTCTAAACGAGTCGTCACCGCGAGAAGATTTAGTCACAGAACAAGTCTCAGCCTCTAAATTATGCTTCGGCCTCTTTAGATGGATAATATCCTTATTTTTATTTTGTATAAATTAAAAGCATGTAGTCTGAAAAATAGTACCGTAGTTGAAATGTAAACGTGAGTGATTGTGAGTGCCGATTTATTTGTTGAATTCTCGATTCCATGGTGAGTGTCAAAATTATTCTATTAAGCTCAAATAGATTGACCAATTGGCCAGAGGCCCTAACTTTATTGTAGAGTGAGTTATCGAATTATTGTCTAAATATCAATTATGAATCGTTGCGATAAAGTCTTAATTTGAGAAATATTCTTTGAAATTATTGAATTTTTTATTGTTGTAATTTTGAAGCAATTAATTGAATGAATAACCGGATTGGTTACAGTGGAGATTATGATTCGATGTTCAGAATTTCAAACATGACCGATGATTTCTTTGTTTGAATGCAACTAATAAATCAATGTCAGTAGCATTTAAAAAAAACAATCTCTTATTTGACATTCTTGGCTAGGAAGTATTCTTTATTCTTTATTCTTTATTGATTGATATAATAAGTATACATCATATAAATGATAGGGAAATGTATGGGGTAGTGTTATAAATATCTCCACCGGTTACAATTATGTCAGGTGTGAGGTAGTGTTATAGATACCTCCACCCGTTACACTACTTTCAAATTCAAACATGAAATGTCCAATTCATCTCATAGTAATTCTCAAGGAAACTCCCTGAAAAACGTTACATTTTAGATAACCATAAAAATCTGAATTTCCAAGATTATTTATGCAGTCATCAGAGGGCGAAGCACTAAAATTTACGAATGATAATATTTTAGGCTACTTATTAGCAGATGAATACGGATCCACTAACTAATTTAACGATTCTTGGAAGAATAATAGCACGATAGATTTTTTTGTTGTTCAGAGCTCCATGAGGCCTGTCTGAGATTTGTAAGCTACAACAGCTTGCAGCTTGTCTCAAACGTGCTTGCAGAGAAGAAAACTAGAAAAATCTTCAATTCAATTTTTTAATGATGTTGTACTTAATCTCTTTCACAAACAACTGACTAGCTGGGAAGTATTTACAAGGAAATTATTTGCTTTCCTCCGTCATAATGGAAAACGTTTCTGCAAGTCATCTTAGATAACATTTACATCATCATTTTTAATGATGGAATAAAATCATGATGATTTCTGTGTAGCATTTGCCTTTCCCACTGATGTTGGATGAATTACTTCCTAAAACTTGTTTCCTTGTCATCTCCAAAGACTTGATCAGATTTGAATGAATGAATGAATGAATTTATTTGCCAAAAACAAAATACAATAAAAGCTTTACAAAAAATAAATATAAGTATTGTGATGATTCTTTTGAGTAAATCTCATGAAAGGAGAGAATTAACTGTAAAAACTATAATTACCCTTATAAAATAGAAGGTTTGCCAAATAAACAGTTAGTAACCGAGCAATAAGGCTCACTTATCAACAGCTGAGTACAAGATAAGAGTACCGTTTTGTACTACGCATTTTTTCAAAGAATTATTCAATAAAATTATAATTATTTTGCCAAATAAGTACAAATCATTTATGAATTGAGGCGTTCAGCGCAATAGTGGCCCAAGCCCACTGTGTTTATTGGAAAAGCAGGAACAAAGTTTTTCGAGAATTCACACATTCCTTAGATTCATTACCATATGATCAATTGAATTGAATTTTTGTATAGACACTTATAATTGATCTATCTTTATGAAAATGATTTGAAAAATTCAAAAATGTCATAAATTTCGAAAAAATTGTGGGTTGAGCCACTATTGCATTAACTCAAATTGAAACTTTTCTGGAATTTGTTGCATAGGCCAAGAGAATAATGAGACTAAATAAATTAAGAAATTCATTTTTTATTATTAAAATCAAATAAAATTGAGGAATAAGCTCAACAATAACAATTTAAATTGAAAATTAATAAGAATTGAGAGAATATATATTTTGTTTGTTCCATTACCAGGCCTAATTTCATTTCAATCAGGTATGATGAGTGTTATATCATTCCATCATAAGCACTATATGTACCATCATAAGCATTCTAGTTTGTAAGTAATGGAAAAATAATAATTAATATGCACATTATAATAGACTATCGAAAAAATCTTCAATTATTGTAAAAAAATGGATCAAGTAGGCCTGATAAAATTGAAATTATGAATGATAGAAGTTATTGGAGAACCTTACTGTAATCAAATTCAATCAATGTTCACTAGAGTCTGAGTCATCATCTACTACAAGCCCAGTATCTTCTACTGCTGTTGACGTTTTGATGGATGAGTAGAAAGGATGATGAACTGGAGGTACATAAGGCAGAAGGGACTGTAGATCATTGTACTTTGCGGTGTCAATTGCCCTCCCATTTGGATATAGCGGCTGGAGATCTGTAACTTCATTTCTCTTCCTCTTGGATAGATTGACGGAAGAAAATTGGACGTCATCACTATTTGAGTATTTGTAGAACATTACATATGGATGCCCCCTACTGATGTGAATCCACTGCATTCTCAGCCACTCAACTTTGCTCTTTTCTGCATTCACCTTACGATTGGTCACATTGTCGAGAATTGTTTTTGAAGACTTCATCATTTGTTGCTTCATCACTGTCACAGAGAAAGGATTTTTCTTTCTTGCCTGGCTGATTACTTTTACCCAATCACTTGGTACAAAGATCTCATTGAAAAAACGCTTCTGCTTTTCTATGATGCCGAAATCCTGATCACACGGTAAGTATGAATGACCAGAGACCAAGAATTTATAATGTATTTCATTGACACAGTACTGTACTGAATCAGTAATATGAGTGCAAAATGCCACCATTTTAATATTTCTATTCTGACCTCCGCACTGGTCACTGTACATTATCAGTTTGCTAGTAAACACATGATTTTTTATGTAATGCATAATACAAGAACCTATTTCTGCTGGTCCCCTGGAAGCAATAGTTTCATCCCATACATACATATGAGCATCATTAGTGGTCAAATTGTGCACTCCTAGACAATAGGTCCATAATTGTCTCTTGTAGTAGGCTGTTCCTACAGAAAGTAAAGGTGTAGTAGGTAAAGTTTTCATCAAATCAAATGCAATTACAGTCAAATCAGGATCAGTTTTTCCAGCTTCAGTATCAGCTTTCATGCCAGCTCTAGCAGACTCAGCTTTTCGCAAGTGAAGTTGTTTTTCCATTTCAATTGATGCAATATCACCATCTGCTCCTGCTGATTTCAATTTGATATCAAAGGCATCACATTTTTTGCATGTATCTGACAACGGTGAATGGAATGGAAGATTGAAATCTCTATTAAAAATCTTTTTGAAAATGAATGGACGAACTGGATTGGGGCATTCTTCTTTGTAGAGGCTGTATAATTTGGAGAGATTCAAATTTGGAGGAAGATATTTTCTAGGTGGATTTTTATTGCGTGAATAATGGGATGAATAAGTGGGGAATTTTGAGATGAATTGCTTTATCTGATTTATTTTCTCTTCACTTGTTTTGAATTGACAGGGTTGTTTACCTCTCCTATCAATGGGAGGTGTACTTCCGTGAGGTTTTCCACTTAGAGCTCTTGTTAGACGACCGTCTGAGATGGCAAATGTTGCCTTGAACAAAGTCTTACAAACTTTTATTTCTATATCATTCTGGTTGGGCAGGTAATACATTCTAGTGTAATTTCTCTTATTAGAATCATTCTTAGTATACGTTCGTTGCTTAGGGCTTACTTTGATCAAAGAGCAAATATATGACGTTTGCATGTCAAAATTTCCTATAGAATAGAATGATTTGAACAATTTTCTCCTATGTTCTGTGTCAATCAAAGTGCTGCACTCAACTTTACATGTACAGTCCATATTCTCGTTGAATTGCTTCTCAGGAATTGCCTAACTTTTTTGAAACATTATGGTACTGTTTTCCAGAATTTCTCAGTCTTTTTCTTTCATTCCGCTTCCATTTGCTTTCATCTTTGTACATACTTTTCCCACGTTTAGCTAATCTTACCTCATCAACCGGTTGATTATTATTCAATTCACCAGCTCCTGTTGAGTTGTCATTGTTTTGTCCGTCTCTGGATGAAGATGCTCTGTTAGTTTCCACAGCAACATTGCTCATGCAGTCATCATCGGTAGAAGATTCATCACCTGAAGTTGGATGGCAAGAGGATGAGTCATAGATGTCTTCTTCCAGCTCAGACATTGAATCATCTGTAACAAGTTCAAAATAAAAAATTATTAGTTATTATCATAGGAAAAAGTGAAACTCCTTTTGAGAAAAGTAAAAATCGTGGACGCGTTTCAAGCTACTCACCTTTGCGTACGCGACACATAGAAATCGTGAGTGAGCTGCAAAGCAAGTATAAGTTTATTCATCATTATTTAACTTAATACTGCAGTTTCAAGAAGCATGGATAACCTCAACAATCACAAAAGTAAAAATGCTCAAAAGTATAAAATTAATGAGTAAATATGCTGCTTTGATTGAAGGTAGATGCATGACTCAACCATTTGATATACTTACCCAAGGTAGGCCTAATGTGTGTGTAATTAAAATTTTATTAAAAAACTGTACAAGCTTGTACATTGAAATAATTCATTTCTATAGAATAAAAAAACTATTTTGAATTAATTTCGAAATAGTTCCAAGTTCTATGAACTTGAAATGAAATACTAATATTGTAGAATGGTAGTAGAGAAAATCTAGCCAAAATATTTAGAGGTTCCGTTATCTTGTTTGGAAAAATGATTCATCAATATTTATGATGGAATCAATTAGTTTTCAGTCAAAATATGAAGAATAAACAAATATTTGATTATGATAAAGAAATCAAGAAATAAAAGCACTCACCTTCAAACATTGTGATGGAATACGAAGCAATATTATTGAAGACACAAAGCGCTGTTCAACATGACTTCTGCAATACTGGCCTATCCCACGAGCATGTGGCTTGGGCCAGTATTGCCATCATTTTCCAAAGACTAAACAGTAGAGCAATAACAAACTTGTGCTGCCATCTACGGGAAGAATGAGAAAGGTTGCTTAGGCCACTTTTACGTTTACATTTCATGTTATAGGGAATCTTTACAGCTGACAACTTGAATTTGATAATTTTGTGGGTTGGGCATTGTCCATTGTCCATTGGAGGACAGGTAACGCCTCAATTGTTCATTGAACTTTTGGAGGTTACACTTTTGTTTACAATTGATCAGATGTTTTGTAACAGCTCAGACACAGCTGACTGATTCAATATCATCAATGTCATGCCAGGATTTAATGTAAGCTATAATTATTATTTCTAAAATTAAGAACTATTGAAGAAGGATAGAGAATTTCAATAAAAAAATAAAATGTATTATTGTTAGAATTATTTATTACTCACGAAATTACAATATAATGTTGGATGTTGTGTAACGAACAAGGTCATAGCATGAATATTGTATCATTGATAAGAGCAGCAAAATTGATTATAACAGTTTCGAATATAATAAGAATTTTATAGAAATATTAAATTATAAATTATTGTTTCAACTGAGTCACATGGTGAATGAATCTCTTTGGCAAGTCTAAGCCAATCATATGTCATAGAAATGGCAACAAAAGGGATGATCATTTGAAAGCATAATAATTATATTAATCTGTTATCAGCCAGCAAACTTTCCTTATCATATATGCTAGTGCATGTACACTGTATAGGGGAACTTTATTTAGATAATTAAGCAATTTACAAAATTATACAAATTAAGTTATTATTTTAATCAAAGGAATTATATTTTACTGCTTGCCACTGACATCATGGCTATGTCATAATCATTCCACCAATGGCGAATTTTCATGCAAATTAATTACACAGAGATTCCAAGAAAAAGATTCTAGCCAAAAGCTTAGAAGAATGCAGCACACTTCCCTTTTAAAATCCTCACCGTTAAGACCTTGTTAAAAAGTTACCAAAGACCTATTAGTGAAATTTTATTCGATTTTTGTATTTTTTATCTGTGAGCCAATATCTAAGGCCAATTTATCTATTATTTCATAAAATTATTCATCAATTGATTGTTCTAGAAATTCAAATTTAATTATTCCCCAATTTAATTGGTGAAGGAAATATTTAATTAAAATTCCACACGTGCTAAGACTGAAGCCTGGACCAGCCACCGATCATACAAAATTTGATTTAAAGGAACCACGACCACCAAGAGGATTCACGTGAGTTATTTTATGTTTGGGGCCCCAATCTTCGCTTCGAAAAGACATAGTGCAGAAAAATATAAAATTTTCTTCATTAAAGTAATGGCCACGCCGACAAGCGCTTCTAATCATTAAGATCCTAGATTTTATCTGGTATAGAATTTATAAGAACTTGTAGTTGATTAACTATCCTCCGCTGCCAGAACCACGACCTTGAGTAATTTTAAAAATCTTTTATAATTTGTTTTCATTATTTTTAAAAAACCGTTGAATTTGTCAATTATAAAGTCTGTTGGATCATGCATGGTATCACGCCAGCACAAGCAAATTTCTATTATTTTGTCGATGTTAAACTATTTTCAATCTGTAATCCAAGCTTTAAATCTGCACTGTCAAATTATATATTTTATTATATTATATTTCCACTTTGTCAATTCGTTTTCTGAGTTCGATTATTTCTTAAGCCTGTCAATTATTGTGTCTGACACATTCCATATTATCAAGAACTGATCAAGTACGATCATTGAAATAATTGATTCAACCTGGATATTGAAACAGATCTAAGTGGATGTAGTGTGTGGAGTCAGATCGAGATTATCATTCTATTCTCTGTCCTTACCTGCTCATATATCAGCTTTCATCTGTGACCAACTTCGGCTTGGAAGCGAATTTTTCGACTGACTGTATGGCAGATGCAGCTGGAGATAATATAATTTCCTACAATAGAGCATAAGGCCCGACAAGACTCTGTTCTCGAAGTATATTCCGAACGATCTCTGGTCCTTAGTACCCTCTCTTAATCCTTCGGAACTTATTAGAGACGCAGTCCCGTAGATTATCTACTTTGGGGTTTTTGCTCGACCTGTATGATTTTGTATGCTGTTGCATCACAGGTAATAGTTTCAAGATCACCGTACTCAGTGTTTAGCGACCGCTACACTACATCTTAAATTTCATCATTATACAATCAGTCATAAGAAGAATCAAGGGTGAGCGAGTGTTCATGCCTCCCGCGATTCAGACGATTGTATCGAATCTTGTAGTGACTCAGTCAGTCTGGTGTTCGCTTAGCGTCCACGCACGCATTTTCAAATTCCTAACCTCGATACTGGAGACTCAGTACAGGATTCGTTATAGGTGTGTCGATTTAACCTTGGCGGCAATAGTAACTCCCCAATAAGTGCTTCACAGTATATGCTACTGCACTTAAACCAATATACATACATTTTTTTAATTAGATATAATAACGAAATAATATCCTTTCTATTATAAATAATAGTAATAAAATGAAGATTCAATTTATGTTCACATGCATGAGTACAGTAGGTGAGGCAAAAACACCGGCAAAAGGAAGATTCCTTGTGGCGCCAGTGCGAGTCGTAAATCAGCTTAATCAGGGATGTAATATATGAACTTGAATTTAGCGTATGAAGTTTTCGAAAATATAATTTATAATATGAAGCTGATTATTGTATAAAAGTCAACGATTGGAAATAATTCAAGTTCAGCCATGCCTCTATGGCTCTTTTTCTGTGCTTATTATTTCGGAAATTATTAAGTGGAAATTCACTTTATAGTATATTTATGAATTTACTGCTAATGTAGTAAAGTTGCCTTCTAAGAAGAGCTGATTCGGTGTTTTATATTTCATATTTTCTTATTGTATTAGGGTCTAAGATTATAATTAATGTCATCGGCTAGAGGGTAATTATGCTCGTATTTAAAACTGTAATTTGTTATGCAACTAAGATATAACTGTCGTATAGTTTTAACATCAAATTCACTGAACAATTATTTATCTAAATAATATTCAAAGAAATCACCACTTTTTACTTGATGAAGCTGTGATCACAACAGAACAGAATATTACTCAAGTACCAGATTGTCGTTTTTTTGTATCTAAAAGAACAGACCCCAACTGCTAAACCGCTACAGTCAATACTTTAAAGGACACTGTGGTAGAACTTTTACAAATATTTTTTTAAAACCCATTAGTTTCAGTGCATATA
The DNA here is from genome assembly GCF_014356525.2 of Nilaparvata lugens. Taxonomy (NCBI): domain Eukaryota; kingdom Metazoa; phylum Arthropoda; class Insecta; order Hemiptera; family Delphacidae; genus Nilaparvata; species Nilaparvata lugens. Next base: position 42,754,600 of record NC_052504.1, on the reverse strand, counting down.
AAATCTAACAATCACAGAATGGTTAGTAATGTAAGGCTATAATGAATGAGAATGTACAGATATATATGTTCTCCCCTTGTTTTGGAAAAACTGTATTAAAAATCAATGTAAGCATATCTTATTCAGCTAATTATATTATAACGAGCTCTCATCTTACAACGTAGCAAATGTAATGATGAAAGCACTCCGTGGTCATTTTTGGGTAATAGCAGCGAAAGATGTCTTAATTTCTTCATTAGGTCTAGCATAATGAGAAAAGCGATTATGATGAGTCGAAATAACAGGCAAACATCTTGAAAACAAGATGGCTGTCAAAAGTTTTAGGGTTTAGCTATATCGCTTGTATTCCAATAACCGTTCAAGACATTCAACCGTTTTTTGGACGACAATATTCTAAAAATCTCCCCCTACAGTTTCTTTTCTATGAAATCGCCCTCAAAAACGCATATTTCATTATTATTATAACCTTCAAAAGCCCAACAAAACGTTTTTCTTTTTTGGTGCGTTTTTCCATATACACATGAGGTAAACAAGCTAGAACTATATAATCGATTTTTCCATGACTTCTTCAAGATAGAGACTTGAATATGGTCTTAATCTCTTTGTTCAGTGGCGCCATTTCACCAAACTGGTAGGGGAAAAACCAAGAGGTATCAGGGGGGAGGGGGAAGGAATACGCCCAAAGGATAGAGGGTCCTGGGTTTTTCCATAAATGTTACATTCGAAGATGTTATTATATGCTTCATTTTCTTCAGTTTTATACAAGTGGTTGAAGTATCAATACAAACATATACATTATTAGTTATTAAATCATGAAATATTTATTAGAAATATAGGCCTACAGAGAGGCCCTGAAGTAGGAATACACATATAAAGATTTCTTAAAAATCATGGAAAAAGATAAATTTTTCTTTTACAATGACAATTTCATTGGGGATCATATTCTAATTGAAAAATAACTTTCAGTTAGTAAGCTAAAGTAACATTAAGCTGTTCCTATAATTATTCTCACCAACTCTGTACATACATTATATTGATTGTCTGATTGTGCCCTTTCTTTTGCTTTCACTGTGACATCTTGCAACTAGTTAATTCTCACGTTGAAATTTATGCAATAACTCACTTATTGTGCCCTCATCAATAATTATACCCATTCTATATTCAAGCTCAACTATACCACAGAGAAAAATATATTCTTCATTACTCCGTACCCATTACATACATTCGTACATTACGTACATACATTCAAGGCAATTTTGCTACATTGTTGATACTGTGGAAAAAATTATACTACTGCTGTTTAAAAAAGTATCAAATATTAAGTATTAAATATTGATGATAGAAAAAACGAAAATATTCGAAATCATTAAAAAGTCCAAGATGCCGGTCATTATAGACAGAAATTTTTATATCGCATGCTATTCAGTAATATTGTGAGAGATATCGGACTGATTTTACCAAAGTGTTAAGAATTAACCGAAGATTATTTAGGAGTATCAACTCATTATTTGAAGTACTCTTTTTATGATTAATTCAACTTCAAAAGCTTGGAACATACATTTTTCAGGGACAACATTCCACTTTCCACCCTTTCAATGTATTCACAGTAGACATACACTAGATATTATTGGCACAGTGTTGTAAAATATTTCCGAAGCTTCAACATGACATCAGCTGGTTGAAGGCTGTAAGTTCATCCTCTACGGCTAGTGCGTCATCGGAAAAAGAGATAAAAGAACTGTTTCAGCGGAAAACACGCTTTTTCCACCATATGTCAAACCTAACGATAGGAAAAGCGTGTAACTCATGACTCCTTAAAGGCAGTTTGTAGCTCGTACGAAAATGAACTTCATTTCAAGAGAGCAACAAAATTTGTAATGTCCATTTTATTTATTCTACTTTTAACATTTTTTTTTTATTTTGGATTTGGTGTGTTTTAGCGCAAGACAAAGCCGAGCCTCGAGCCTGGCATTGCCCGGCCTATCGCTGCCCTGTCGCGAGGGTGAGGGATCACTGCTCGACATTCTCATGCGGCCGCACCATGCAAGACAATCGACTCCACCCCCGCCACCACTTAGAACCAAGTACCGAGAGCAGCACCCTTGCCCTCCTCCACTGCCTGCCGAGTATCAGCAATCAACTGACAAGGTCAGTTACACTCACCTACCAACACTCTCTATTCAATCAAGAGTTTCAATATCTCTTCCAGGTTACTCAGAACCCAACTCGGATTGCGGGTTTTCACTTACGAACACTCTGTATTCAATAAACAATTCCTATATCTCTTATTCATGTTGTTTGAAATCCAACTTAAATATTGTGAGTTCTCACTCACTTATTAACACTCTGCATTCTATGGGGAATTCCGATAATTCTTCCAGGTTGTTTAGAACCCAACTTGAATTATTACTTCCATCACAATACAAGTTCCGGATGCACAACCTTGTTAAACTCCAATCATGATCAAATGTCATGGGAACCAATCAGAGCAGGTTTATTGAAAAGCAGGCTCCTTTGGCAATTCTTGTGGCATTTTATCACTGTTGTAATTTAACATGCTTTTGTGCAAGCGAGCCATAGATTCTCAATTTATAGCAATTCTAGTTATTACTTTCTCTTTCAGGTATTGAATTCATACTATAGATCCCATTGAACTTTCTTATCATATTCCGGTAGAGTGTATGGGAAAGGTGAAATAAGATTGAATGAAGATTAAAATGGAAATAAGATTCATAATAAATAACAATATCGTAGATTGAAAAATTACGAAGTGAAGAATTATTGTTCAATTTCCAATCGTAAGAAATATAATATATGAAAAATAAGGAGGTTACGTTAAAATTATACCGAGGTTATGTTAAATATCAATCTTACCTGAACATTATTTACGTAAACATAAGAAGTTTGCGAAAGAATTTTGATGAGCTTTCATACATTATCAGTAATAATTGTTCATTAGAGTTTCATATTATTATCCTCAGTGAGACTTGGATAGTTGAAGAGGATGATTTTAATTTTAATTTGAATGGTTATTCAGTGGTTAACAAGCCATGTAAAACAAATGAATGTGATGGAATTTGTGTCTTTTTCAAATGCAATTTTATAGTGGATGAGTTGGATTACGAAATAAAAGAATCTAACTCAATTCTTTTGGATGTACAAGTGCCAGGTGCGAAGGATAAGATAACACTTATCACTGTTTATAGGTCTCCTTCAACCAATGTAGATAATTGTCTCAATTGTTTGAATGATTGTTTGTATTCTATCAAAAATAAGCCCAATATAATTTTTGCCGGTGACTTGAATATACATCTGAATAAGTCTACGCTTGCGACTAATGAATATTTCGGAATTTTATCGTTGAGTGGTTTTAAATCATACATAAACAAGCCTACTAGAGTTCAAAACGGCACTGAATCGACTATCGATCACATATTTTTAAAGAATTCCTCTTTCAATCCCGACAATGTAATGAGTTCAGTAATAAAAACAAACATCACTCATCACTTTTGTGTCAGCATCCACATTGGTCTTTCTACTGACAAAATTGTAAGTAAAAATAATTCTTTCAATAAAATAGATTTCAATAAATTAATATTATCCATATTACCTATATTATCCATTGAATCTGAAAACTGGGATAACCTATTAGATGATAATTTACATGTGACTGAAGCAATGCAAATTTTAACTGACAAAATATCAAATCACATTGAACTTGCAACAGTTACAGTAAAGAATCCGCATAAATTACAACCCCTTAAACCTTGGATTACGCGTGGTCTTGTACATTCGATTAAAAACGGGACAAATTGTTTAAAACACTTTCAAAGCAGCCTTTCAATGACAGTTTAAGAAATGAGTATAAAAATTACAGAAATCTTCCTTATAGATTAATAAAACAGAATAAATGTGAGTATTATAAGAATAAAATTAATCAGAATATAAACAACTCTAAGAAAATCTGGGAAACTCTAAACGAATTGTTAGGTAGAAAAAATCCCAAAATAGAAGCTGATACACTAAATCAACATTTTGCTCGCGTAGGAAAACTTTATGCTGAGAGATTGAAGTCAAATAATCTCATTGCAAAAACATGTAATCATTTCAAGGACTCGTGTGTGGAGCATTACAACTCTTTCTTCTTGACACCTACCAATGAAAATGGAATTACTGCTACAATAAACTCTCTAAACAATAACTCAGATCCAGGAATTGACAATATTAGCAATAGGATTTTAAAAACTATTTCACCACTTATTATAAAACCATTGAAGGTGATAATAAATCGATGTTTTGCGGAGGGGTTTTTCCCTGATAGTTTAAAATTGGCCAATATCATACCCCTACATAAATCAGGTGATGCTTCTAATCCATCAAATTATCGTCGAATCAGCTTGTTGAGTACTTTTCCAAAAATTATTGAAAAGTTAATAAAATACCATTTAGTTAGCTATCTCCTAAAGCATAATATAATTCACAAAAATCAATTTGGGTTTCACTCTAAAAAAAATACAGTAGATGCAATATCTCTTCTAACACAGAAAATTACAGAAAATTTCAATAACAAAAATAAAACAATAGCCATATTTTTAGACCTTGCTAAAGCTTTTGACACTTTTCCTCACTCAAAACTTCTGATAAAAATGGAAAAGTTGGGTATTCGATGAATAGCCCTTGAATTATTATTAAGAGCTATTTAAAAAATCTGGTGTGGCGCACTCACACAACTTTCCTTGCCGTTATGAAAATTGATCACCTGACGCTAGTGTGAACGCGCATCTCAAGTCTACTTATAAACAAAGATCTGAGCCAGCTGATGACAGGACAATAACGCTGGAGACATACGAGGTCTGCTATCTCTTCATAGTGAATCATTTAATAGAATCAACAGTTGCCAACAGTTTGCAATTGAAATAATAACATTTTCTCGAATTTCGTGCTTATTTTCAATTTTAGGTGAAAATGTTACTGAACATTAATTGTAGAGATTTTCATGCTTAATCTTTTCCACTCAAAATGTTTTGTTTAAATTTTATCTGAAGCCTGATAATTGGGAATCTAAAATCGAACTTTGCTTAGATGGAGCTCCTGAAATATTTACAGATATGGGACTTGTGGCAGTTGATAGAGCTTATCAATTACTATTTTTGGTATAAATTTAATCGAGATCGTTGGAGCCGTTTTTGAGAAAATCGCGAAAAACCCTGTTTTTGACAACATTTTCGCCATTTCAGCCGCCATCTTGAATTGCATTTGATCGAAATTGTTCGTGTCGGATCCTTATATTGTAAGGACCTTAAGTTCCAAATTTCAAGTCATTCCGTTCATTGGGAGATGAGATATCGTGTACACACACACACACACACACACACACACACACACACACACACACACACACACACACACACACACACACACACACATACACACAGACCAATACCCAAAAACCACTTTTTTGGACTCAGGGGACCTTAAAACGTATAGAAATTTAGAAATTGGGTAACCTTAATTTTTTTCGGAAAGCAATACTTTTCTTACCTATGGTAATAGGGCAAGGAAAGTAAAAATAGATTCCAAATGCTCAAAATTGATAATAAAACCGGTTTTGAACAACTAACTCACTGATTACGGTCTTCCACAAGGAACAGTCTTGTCGCCGATTCTCTTCCTAATCTACATTAATGATCGTCCTCAAGTTAGAATTAAAAAATGGTGTTTCAATCGCTTTTGCTGATGACACTTCATTGTTATTCAGTGAAACGAATTGGGAGGATATTAAAAAAGCAGCAGAATCTGGACTTAAAATAGTAAAATCCTGGTTTGATGAGCATATATTAACATTGAACATAAAAAAAAGTAATTTCATGTCTTTCTCCCCAAATTCTATAGGCCAGCCGCAAGGTTTGGATTTCATTAAAATCCATAATGTAAATTGCAACGATTCTGATTGGATGAATTGTACATGCTCAAAGCTTAATAGAGAACATAGTGTTAAATATTTGGGTGTAATGATTGATCAACATTCGCGTTGGGATGTTCACATTAATAGTACATGTAACAAACTCAGACATTGGATAAGTAAATTCCGTAATATCAGCCAAGTTAGTAATAAAAAAATCTCAAGACTCATATATTTTGCCTACATTCAATCATTTCTGCAATATGGAATAAAAATTTGGGGTGGAACATACTCAAACCACTTGGAAAAACTTTTTGTAATTCAAAAACAACTTATAAGAGCTATATTGGGAAAACCCAGACTCTATCCAAGTGAGTACCTGTTTAGTGAGATAGATGTTTCAACTGTCAGGCAGCTTTACATAAGAAATTTAATCATGTACATAAATAAACATATGAATCTTTTCAACCTGCGTGTTTCACCGTATAACCTCCGTCCCCCATCTATTACTTTTCAAATTACAGATACTATTTTATCAATTTGTAGAAAACAATTTCTATATCAGGTATCAAAGCTCATCAATGTTATTCCTAACCATTTTATCACTAGTAAATTGAATAGAAAACTGCTAATTGAAATTCATACATGGATAATCTCGAACAATGTAATTTTGGCAATGTAATTTCCTCATAGCTTAGTATAAAGACTTCTCATGTTTTTTATGTAATTTTCAACTATTCTTTACTTCCCCCTATGCCTTCACTCTGCTCTTTCTCTTCCCTTCCTCACTCACTTTTTACTCTCCCTATTTCTTAATAATATCCCATTATTATTTTCTTGTACTGTTAAGCATTGAACACTCGGCCTCTGCGCTCAGGTTCCTCGAACCTTGCAGGGACTTCCCGTTTTTAATATAGTTATGTATAATCCTATTAATGGTATTTTTCTTTTTCATTTTATATTGTATTTTACTTTTCCATTTATAACCATTTTTGTGATTGTAATTATGTTTTTGGGACAAATAAAGATTTGATTCGATTTGAAATACTACATAACTTCAAGCTCAAAACTCATAAAAATCTTCTCCAATATCATTTAATAAGAGATTTGACAAATCAAACAGAATAGAGTTTTGTCCACCAAAGATTTTGTCATTAGTAGATTCAGAAAAGTTTTAGTCACAACCAGCCAATCACAAAGCAGTATATATAAAAACCACAACCCATGATGCTGTCACGTTATTTTTTTATAATTAAACTAGCAGGAACCCGTGCTTCGCAAGGATCTGTTGTAAAACTTGACGTAATGAAATTTTGAAGAATTGAAAATAGGCCTATAACACCATCCTTGGTTAATAAAGAATCTATATGCAAAATTTCAAGTTAATTAGTCCAGTAGTTCAGACGTGATGATGCGTCAAGCATAACTTTCCTATCCCGTACGTGCATAAGCCAGCTCTTTACTTTATATAATTATTATAGATATAGTTAACGACTGCAAGAGATAGAACTGTGGAACAGAATAGTGGTGAAACTATGATAGCGCCAGAAGTGTCTCAAACACATTAGTAGGTACTACATGAACTTTTTGAAAGTGATTTGAAAAAATGTTAAAACAACAGAACTGAATCCTTATCATTCTACCTTCATTATTTTAGAGACGAGTCTTTTGTTTGAGTCGGATGAAAATCTATTTATAAAAAAATGAATGTCTGTTTGTGTGTTTGTTTGTATGTTTGTTTTTTTCCCTGTAGACTTGAAAACTACTTGACATAATAGCATGAAACTTTGGGAATATGTTGTGTGAATATTGAGGATGGTTTCTGAACAGAAATTTTAATAGGGGGGCTAATAATAATTATTTATTAATCCATTTTACAGACCTATGTTTTCGAAATTTTCGGCCGAGCGGTTACCAAAGAGCGGAAAGATGATCATGATTCATGATCATATTATTGTGATAATATGATTTAGCATCTAAAGTTACCAGCTGTAATAAACACGTCACCCTATGATAAATTGTGCACTGGTATTAAAACGGTAGTTTGGAGTTGAGGTGTAGTTGATTGGTACCAGCTGTTGATAATGGTTCCTTAGAAGAGCTATACATATAATTATCACTCCCCTATCATTGAGAAACTGGAAAATGTTGAAAAAAATTATTCACCTAATGAAAGAGAGTTGTTCATATTGCATTCATTAATTACTGAAGAATGAAAGAATAATTTAATTTTTTTTTGAATTTAGCTTAGCTCATATTCATCCTAAAATGGAAAGAATATGGAATTCTGTGTGATTCATCGTACATCGCATATTTCCTGGACCATATATCGACAATCTACAGCTATGAAAACATTGAATTCATCTTTGAAACACTGATTTAACCTTTCTTTTTTTAATTCAATACTTTACTGATAGATATTACTACCAATTGATTGAGAAGAATAATATGTTTTAGGAATAATGAATGCTGCATGACTAAGCATATAGGAAGTTCATATTGAGACGTGAATGAAAATATTGATTGTCAGATAAATTTCATGATTCACCAAATAAAGTCAAGTGTGACATGAGATACATTGGCGGTACGAAGTTTGTCGGGTAAGGTAGTTGTAAATTAAGCTTTATTATTAATAGTCAACGCTGAAAAAGACAGGCTCAATCACCAGAAATACTATAAATTCTATGAGGGAGCAGTAAGCCATTAATTTTGAGTAGTTCAATTACTTCAATTATGGACTCTGGATACATTATGGACAATCAATACGTATGAAATTTATTAGCTACCGTACAGAATAAAAAACTTTTGATTGCAATGACTCCGACTACTATATTATTATGAATAACCATTTGGATAAAATATAAGGAATCACTCGCATCTCTCATGAACCCGTAATTTTCATTCACAAAATATTAACAAAAAATATATATATTAAGTTATATTCAATAAACTCACGGCTAGTACTCAAGTTTGTCTTTTTCTGGCCGTTCTACAAATAAATGTATGTATATGTTTGACATTTTGTTTCTGTAATCTTGTTGTCTATTAAGAAAGTCTCCAATGTGATGGCAATAAAATTTGAACTTGAGAAAAGAATTATCAACAAACTCCTAACCAAAGAAAACCTTTGTGCTCTCTTCTCATCGGAATGTATGAGACTCCATATACAGCTGATAGTAGGCGCGAACCGAACTTGCCAAGCATACAACAATGGAGCAAACACGTGGCAAGCTTGCGCTCTCAATCAACGCAAAATCAATTTGATCAGCCGCTTGATGAAATTGTTTTAAGCTTTCCAATGATTTCAACATATGTTAAGGTGTGTACAGATTTACGCGCCGCGAACATGATCACTTCACTTTCAATCAGCTGATGCCAAGCTTTTTATATCTGTATCTTACCGTTTCTTTAAAAATACAAATATAGTCAGCTGATTAAAAGTGAATTGCTCATGTTCGCGGCGCGTATATCTGTACGCACCTTTAGAATATCATGTGTCAATTATCTCAGTTCCATATGGAGTTCACCTTAGCTTAATAAGCTTAATAAGCTTACTACTTATAATAGGATCCTTTTTCATCCTTTGAAATCCGTAGAGGAAAAATATCTCAAAATCCGTTCTTAGTGAGCATCTAGCATGTTTGAAGAATATTTGTGCAAATTCTTATATCTGTAGACTGATTGGTTTGAGCTGTAGTGTGATTTCACATCAAAATTTCGAAAAGTGCCCTCTCCTGAACCCCCCTGTGCTCCTGATTGGAATTTTTTCTGCATAGATCTATTTTTTTCATAGCTGAACGAAAAAATTCCTCATAGTACTTCAATTTCCATGAATTCAATTAATATAATTATATAAATCTAAAGTTTAGGTCATATCTAAATTCACAAAGAGTTCGATTCTTGTTGGCAAGAAAAATGTTATTCAACGCAGAAATCATTGTTATTTTACTAAGAGATAGGATGAAATGAATAGTTTCCCTTTCAGGGGGAGTTTGACAACCCACAAAACTCATTTTTCATTTGAAGAAATATAGAAAAAGAGCATAGGACCTTATTTTGTTGTTCAGCTTGCCATAATACCCCTCATTTCAATATTAAATTTTTTGACTGACTGTACAGTGAGTCAATCATTCTATCAAGGCTTGAATATTTTTTTACTTTCCTTGTCCTATTACCATAGGTAAGGAAAGTATTGCTTTGCGAAAAAAATTAAGGTACCCCAATTTCTAAATTTCTATACGTTTCAAGGTCCCCTGGGTCCAAAAATGTGGTTTTTGGGTATTGGTCTGTATGTGTGTGTGTGTGTGTGTGTGTGTGTGTGTGTGTGTGTGTGTGTGTGTGTGTGTGTGTGTGTGTGTGTGTGTGTCTGTATGTGTGTGTGTGTGTGTATGAGTGTATGAGCGTCTGTGTACACGATATCTCATCTCCCAATTAACGGAATAACTTGAAATTTGGAACTTAATGTCCTTACACTATAAGGATCCGACACGAACAATTTCGATCGAATGCAATTCAAGGTGGCGGCTAAAATGGCGAAAATGTCAAAAACAGGGGTTTTCGCGATTTTCTGAAAAACGGCTCCAACGATTCTGATCAATTTTATACCTAAAATAGTCATTGATAAGCTCTATCAGCTACCACAAGTCCCATATTTGTAAAAATTTCAGGAGCTCCGCCCCATCTATGCAAAGTTTGATTTTAGGTTACCAATTATCAGGCTTCAGATACAGTTTAAACAAAAAAAATTCAAGTGGAAAAGATTGATCATGAAAATGGCTCGGCATCTCGGCTTTAGATAACAGTAAAAGTTGCGACATAATCGCCCTATACCATGGGATATCTTAATATCCCAAATACTTAATATCCTTAAAATACTTACGCTATTGTTTCTCTATGTCATCAGTTACTGCTGATGTGGATCTCAGTGCTCTTGAACAAAAGATGTCCAGATGTCAGGGCGAGGCAGAAGCCTGGTTTAGGGCATACCGTCAATTTTTGAATACAACCAAGACCCAGAAGCTAGTGCTTGGTTTGA